>NW_026124960.1:0-17500 GCF_025177605.1 Cucumis melo
GAATAAGAATAAATGGAGAACCTAGTTTCGAGTGATCTGATCGTGCGATACTTTTTTTCTTTTTAAAAAAGATTTTATGGAAATGAACCCACTACATAAAATCTAATTAGTGGGAATACAATTTCATAAATAAAGGGCATTATAAGGTCATTCATTCTTCAGCGATTCAAAGAGCATTTCATTTTTGGAATCAAGTTACACAACATAGTTTATTTATTATTTTTCTTTTTTTTTTTTTTTTTTTCTTTCTAATTATTTAGAATCCATTTAATAGATTTATATATTTACTAGATTTATATATTAAATTATTGTTTATAAATTCTTTATAATAAGAATATTTGTTTTGAAAACTCAAGAGTTGTTCAATGAATCCCTTGATTCCGAATTGCGGGATAGAGAGACAGATGATGAATTGATTTCTTACCTATGTCACAAGATTTTTGTTAGTATCATCTATAATCATAATAATAGATGAATCAAAAACTTTCAATTGAATATATTTTTTCAATTAGTATTTTTACTTATCCATCCGCGTATCTTTCAAAAATAGAAACTTAGGGAAGTGCTTTATAAACATATGGATAAAAATAACGTATTTCATTTAGCCTCGTCATGCCTACTATCACTAGTTATTTCGGTTTTCTACTAGCAGTTTTAACTATAACCTCAGCTCTATTTATCGGTCTGAACAAGATACGACTTATTTGATTAAAATTCATTGAATGCACAATTCAAAAAAAAGAAAGATTTCGGTGTTATTCAATATATTCTATATATTGTAGAGTTCTTTACCTTGTCAATTCAATTTCGAATTCTTGGTCATTGAGATTCATGGGCAATACCGATTAATATTTTAAGGATAGATATTACCTCTCCTTTTCCTCGTTCAACTAAATTGAAATGATTGAAGTTTTTCTATTTGGAATCGTATTAGGTCTAATTCCTATTACTTTGGCTGGATTATTTGTGACCGCATATTTACAATACAGACGGGGGGATCAGTTGGACCTTTGATTAATTAACAGTTCTTTTTTTTGATTGACCCCCTACTTGCTTTATAGGAGGTAAAATTTTGATTTCTGTTGAATTATTTCAGTATCATTTTGATTTAACAACAACAAGAATCGAATCACGCTCTATAGGATTTGAACCTACGACATCGGGTTTTGGAGACCCGCGTTCTACCGAACTGAACTAAGAGCGTTTTATTATCAAACTAAAAGCAACCCGAATATATCTTCGATACATATATTATCATAGAGAATATCATAAAATTAAATAAAAAAAAGATTGATTCGATATATGTATGTTCAATTTTTATGGATCTCAATTGATTCCTCGTTACTGTTCAGAAGATAAGTAATAGGTAGGGATGACAGGATTTGAACCCGTGACATTTTGTACCCAAAACAAACGCGCTACCAAGCTGCGCTACATCCCTTTCAATTGGTCTACAGTGTTATTGTAGAGAATCCCTGTCTTGTTTTCCACATTTTTTATTTATTTCCTCCATTGGTATACACAAATTATCTTGCCATTTCTTCTTTTTTGTCTCATATCATATATAAAATATAATAAAAATAATAAAAAGACTTATATACGTATGAAATAATAAATATTAAATCCGCCGTAAAGAAAAATGAATATTTGGGGTGGGGCGGAAAGCTACATATTTTTTTTAATAAAAAAGGGAATATCTACCGAATTGAACTGTTGTACATTTCAATTTGAATTAGGAATTCCGCGGACAATACAAGCGGTTATTAACTATATATACATTTGATGGTATGTAATACCAGTATGTATTACAAATTACTATAAAGTAGGAGGGTTTTCAATGCGAGATCTAAAAACATATCTCTCCGTGGCACCGGTAGTAAGTACTATATGGTTCGGGGCTTTAGCGGGTCTATTAATCGAGATCAATCGTTTATTCCCGGATGCGTTGGTATTCCCGTTTTTTTCATTCTAGTTATTGACTTGGGAAGGGGTGAAGAAGATTAGAAAAACAATCAAATATCTTTGACTAATCCCCTTCCCCCTTCTTTTTTTTAGAGTTTTTAGACTTAGAATAAGTTAGAAAGAATCAAAATGGATTCAACCTCAGTCAAACTCGGACGCGGCGCCAGGTTCAAATTTAATTAATAAAAGAGTGAGAACGAAAATGAAAATGTGATGGCTAGGGCAACAATATCATACAAAATACTTAAATGAAAAACTGTACTGCGATTCTAAATTTAGAAATTATTGTATTACTATATTTTAATATTTGATTGTAACGAAATCTTTCATAATTTTATTTCGAGTTACCAATTTTTCTTTTTTTCTTCATTTTGGATCGGAAAATGGAAGAGTTGCGTGAATCAAAAATCCAAGGGAGGTTCATGGCCAAGGGTAAAGATGCCCGAGTAACTGTTATTTTGGAATGTACTCGTTGTGTTCGAAACGGTGTTAATAAGGAATCAATAGGGATTTCCAGATATATTACTCAAAAGAATCGACACAATACGCCTAGTCGATTGGAATTGAGAAAATTCTGTCCCCGGTGTTACAAACATACGATTCATGGGGAGATAAAGAAATAGATCGAACCGATCGGCTGTGTGTCACCCTTTTCCAATCCAAGGAAGATGAAAAATTACATATATTAGACATATTTTAGATTTAAATATAAACAAACCAAATCCTATTTCGATCGGATCTAAAATGATTTAGAATTAAGAAATAGGATTTTCGGGATAAGGAATAAAAAAAACCATGGATAAATCCAAGCGACTCTTTCTTAAATCCAAACGATCTTTTCGTAGGCGTTTGCCCCCGATTCCATCGGGGGATCGAATTGATTATAGAAACATGAGTTTAATTAGTCGATTTATTAGTGAACAAGGAAAAATATTATCTAGACGGGTAAATAGATTGACCTTAAAACAGCAACGCTTAATTACTATTGCTATAAAACAAGCTCGTATTTTATCTTTGTTACCTTTTCTTAATAATGAGAAACAATTTGAAAGAAGCGAGTCGACCGCTAGAACTATTGGTCTTAGAACCAGGAATAAATAGACTTAGCTTACTCTTTAATTGAATTAAAATTCTAATCCAAACTCAACCGCAGATTGATTCTTTGTTCGAAAAATCCGAAAATCTAGATTCGATTGTCGTGTCGTAAGAAAAAGAAAGAATAGTGGAAGAAGAATAAATCGTTTTTTTTTTTATTGAACATATTTGCTCATTTTGACCACTTTATCATATTTTATCATACTAATTTCTACTCTACCTTCTCGGAGTTCATTCTCCAGAGAACTCCATTTTAAGCATTCCGCTGGATTCTTTGCAATCTTCGTATTTTATGATCTCATTGGAAATCATATAAAGACAATTTCTATTTAATATCGCGATTTGGGCAAGTATTTTACGATTAAGAAGCAACTGCCTCTTGTACAGATTGTGTATGAATCTACTATAACTGTAGTCTACCTTATTAGATCGAATTACTGCATTTATTCGAGCGATCCACAACTGTCGAAAATTTCTTTTTTGCCTACCTCTATCCCGATAAGCTGAAGCCAAAGCTCTTATTTTCTGTTGAGTAATAGTTCGAGTAAGTCTTGAATGAGCCCCTCGAAAGCTTGATGCAAATAAACGAATTTTTGTTCTACGTCTCCGAGCTATATATCCTCGTTTAATTCTAGTCATTGAATAAATGAAACTTTGATGAATAACTAATGGATTTCCTTTCTTTCAGTTATTCCTTTCTCCTTTCCTAGTCTATTAATAACAAAACGTATTTTTCCAATGTATAAAATAAAAATTCCAATGGCTTTTGCTACTATAACCTTCCCGACCACTATTTCTTTTTTTGTTCTAATCACCCCAAAATACGAAATAGTATTTTTACTAGGTATAAAAAACAAAAATAGAGTAAATAAATAAAAATAGAAATGGATAAAGAAATAGTGGGTTCCTTCGTTTCTATGGTTACTTCTTAAACGGTGAGGTCCTCTCTATACACCGGAGCTCCTTCTTTTATTTCATCAATGTTATTGTTAACTTGTACAGTTCACCCTCTTTGGCTCTACCCATGAATTATCTAGTAATCGGTCTTTCACAACGAGATCTACCTATACAGTAACGGTATTTAATTATGAAGATTGGTTGGGTAGCTGACCCTCTTAGTCCGTTCTTGGAAGAATAAGGCTATAATCCTTCTGTTAAATAGGATTTCCTCTGCTTAATGGATAAGCATTTGTTACCAATGGGGAATTCTTTCTCATCTAAAATTGAAAATAGAGATGATTGGATTTGCACCAATAGAAACCATAAATTTGATACACAATAAAAGGATACGATAAATCTTTGTTTATTTATTTTCGGTAGTGAACGGATTTCTTCCATTCATTCTATCCTATTCACTGTACTTATAACTGATACGGGAAAAATTTTGTACTTTCTTTTGTCCCGGTCCATGGTCTAAACGAGTCGCACATACACCCTAGTACATGTTCCTCGACGCTGAGGGCATCCCCGAAGGGCGGGCGATTTGGTGACATTTCTGATTGGCTGTCTTGTGTTTCTAATAAGTTGTTTAATAGTTGGCATGTTGAATTGTATACATAATGAGTTGGTTTAGATCAATCCTAACCGGATGATTATGAATTACTTCTATATTCGATATTAATAATTAATATGATTAATAGTAATATATTAACCCCGGTAAAAAGAGAAAATCGAAAATTTCGGATTTTTGCGTGAAATACCTGCTATTTGTTATTCAACCGCTACAAGATCAACAATTCCATGAGCTTGGGCTTCTGTTGCTGACATAAAAACATCCCTTTCCATGTCTTCGGATATAACCCATAAGGGTTTGCCTGTTCTTTGTACATAAACCCTTGTGAGGATTTCGCGCAGCCTCAGTAGTTCTTTCGCTTCCAGGATAAATTCTACCGTTTGTGCCTCATAAAAAGAACTAGCAGGTTGATGGATCATTACCCTGATGATTTAATAAATGGTTTTCTCTATCTTACATCATTATCATGATGAGTCAAAGATAATAAAAAAAAGATAGGATTAACAACCGTACAGGCATCCTTTGTGCAGTGCATACGGCTCCACAATGGAATTCATTTTTACCTTCCAGCGAAGGAATAGAAAATATAGGATCTAGCAGACCCAGAGCAGTAAATGATCCAATAACCACCCTTCCTTTTTTTTAGTAATTTCAAAAATACTATGATGGTTCCGTTGCTTTATGATTTCGTTTGTTATTCAGCAATCCCAAAGTTTCTTTTTTTTATTTTTTTTCTTAAAAATAAATATTTCGTAGTCTTTCATAACAGAAATATTGTTAAGAGTCTTCCGTCGTGAAAACAAAAAAGTTTGTGACGCTGAAAGAGGCCTCCGCGATAAATCAGCCTACAATCGGAAATGCCTTTTATCTCATACTACTCTTTCGATACATAACCTAATGGTTTAGAAAAAAAAAAATTCTCATATCGAATTCAAAGTGCCATGCTATTATTACTTAATATTTTATATGGCGAAGGCATAGTTTTCTTTTTGTCTAAAAAAAACTCATTGGCGCCGAGCGTGCGGGAATGCTAGACGTTTGGTAATTTCTCCTCCGACTAGAATAAAAGATCCCATTGAAGCGGCTAATCCCATGCATATTGTCTGTACATCTGGTTGCACAAATTGCATAGTATCATAAATACCTAATCCGCTTATTACCCCTCCACCGGGAGAGTTTATAAATAAATACAGATCTTTGGTATCATCCTCCATACTGAGATATACCATAAGACTAATAAGTTGATTCGAAATATCACTATCAACCTCTTGGCCTAAAAAAAGTAATCTTTCTCGATAAAGTCGGTTGATTAGGATAAAATTGTATCCCTTAAGAACCGTACGGGCACCTTTTGATGCATACGGTTCAAAAAAAATAGCGAAAAAAGAATCAATGTTTAGATTTTAGCCTTCTTTAGAGGACTCTTTCTAACTTCTAATGAAGGGGCTTTTTCTTACCTTCCATTTTTTTTTCAAAATGGATGAGTTTTGTCCTTTGGCCCGCGGTCGTTTATCTATACTATAAATTTCAATAAATAAAAAAACAATTCATTAAATTTTCAATTTATCGAACTAACTTTTCATTGATATATTGTTTCATCGAGATTCAATTTCAATTCCGATGTCATTTTCTTGTTCCAAAATGGTCTTCTTCAATTCTTTTAGGTTTATGCTCTACTCCGAGTCAAGATCTGCCCGATTTGGATTTGCACATATAGGACAAATGCCCCAATAGCATGGCTTTTTGCTACGACTTCTTTTTTTTTTTTCAATTTTACTTCATATTACTCGATTGATTAAAAGTTTTCTATCAATGCTATTGATAAATCGAATATGATACAAGTAGTAGTAATCATAGAATAGATAGATTCCAAATTGAGTTTTTTCTAAGCGGAGCCTGGATACTTCATTTTATTAGTACAACCGAGAAAACCATAAATTATTCTAATTGATAATATTAATCTGGATACCCCCCAAAAAATAGATCTAATTGCACTTCACGCTCCAAATTTTTGATGATTAAATCAATCCGTCTTGGGCGAAAGAGAGGATATCTCGATCGGGGGAGAGAACGGGGAAATACCATATGACCCAATATATCTGACAAGTCGCACTATAGGTCAACCCACGATGCGTCTTCCTCTCCGGGACTTCGAAAAGGTACTTTTGGAACACCAATAGGCATTAAAGCAAAGAAAAAAGAATTAAGTACTATAGCTAACTTTGATGTGGAAGCGTAACAACGGGTTTATTGTCTTAATAAATAAGATGGGCCTTTATCAGATTTTATCTTTTAGCATATTTTATACATAGATTTAATAAGTTCATAAAAAAGGAAAACAGAATTAATAAGGGAAACTTCTTCCCGAATAGGTTTTGAATGATGAACAAGTATGTATACATTCACTCCTATAAAATAGGATCAATTCCCATCTACCATTGCGTATTGGTACTTATCGAGTATAGAATAGATCTGCTTCTTTTTGTTCCTACGAATAGAATCGAATTGTTCCATTATTACTAAAAGAATAGACTAAATATTAATCCTTTCGCCAAGATAATCCCCTCAAAAGGGGAGGTCCGTAGCATAGTTTTTTTTTTCAGTGCAATAAAGTTACATAGTGTCTATTTTTCCTTGATAAAGGGGTATTTCCATGGGTTTGCCTTGGTATCGTGTTCATACCGTTGTATTGAATGATCCCGGTCGTTTGCTTTCTGTTCATATAATGCATACAGCTCTAGTTGCTGGTTGGGCCGGTTCAATGGCCCTATACGAATTAGCAGTTTTTGATCCCTCTGATCCTGTTCTTGATCCAATGTGGAGACAGGGTATGTTCGTTATACCCTTCATGACTCGTTTAGGAATAACCAATTCATGGGGGGGGTTGGAGTATCACAGGAGGGACTATAACGAATCCGGGTATTTGGAGTTACGAAGGTGTGGCCGGAGCACATATTGTGTTTTCTGGATTGTGCTTCTTAGCAGCTATCTGGCATTGGGTGTATTGGGATCTAGAAATATTTTGTGATGAACGTACAGGAAAACCTTCTTTGGATTTGCCGAAGATTTTTGGAATTCATTTATTTCTCTCAGGGTTGGGTTGCTTTGGTTTTGGTGCATTTCATGTAACCGGATTGTATGGTCCGGGAATATGGGTATCCGATCCTTATGGATTAACCGGAAGGGTACAAGCCGTAAATCCTGCGTGGGGTGTCGAAGGGTTTGATCCTTTTGTTCCGGGCGGAATAGCCTCGCATCATATTGCAGCAGGTACATTGGGCATATTAGCGGGCCTATTCCATCTTAGTGTTCGTCCGCCCCAACGTCTATACAAAGGATTACGTATGGGAAATATTGAAACCGTCCTTTCCAGTAGTATCGCTGCTGTATTTTTTGCAGCTTTTGTTGTTGCTGGAACTATGTGGTATGGTTCAGCAACTACCCCGATTGAATTATTTGGGCCCACTCGTTATCAATGGGATCAGGGATACTTCCAGCAAGAAATATATCGAAGAGTTAGTACCGGGTTAGCCGAAAATCAAAGTTTATCAGAAGCTTGGTCTAAAATTCCTGAAAAATTAGCTTTTTATGATTATATCGGGAATAATCCCGCAAAAGGTGGATTATTCAGAGCGGGTTCCATGGACAACGGGGATGGAATAGCTGTTGGTTGGTTAGGACACCCTGTTTTTAGAGATAAAGAAGGGCGCGAACTTTTTGTACGCCGTATGCCGACCTTTTTTGAAACATTTCCGGTTGTTTTGGTAGACGGAGACGGAATTGTTAGAGCCGATGTTCCTTTTCGAAGAGCAGAATCGAAGTATAGTGTTGAACAGGTCGGTGTAACTGTTGAGTTCTATGGCGGTGAACTCAATGGAGTCAGTTATAGTGATCCTGCTACTGTGAAAAAAATATGCTAGACGTGCTCAATTGGGTGAAATTTTTGAATTAGATCGTGCTACTTTGAAATCCGATGGGGTTTTTCGTAGCAGTCCAAGGGGTTGGTTTACTTTTGGGCATGCTTCCTTTGCTTTGCTCTTCTTCTTCGGACACATTTGGCATGGTGCGAGAACCTTGTTCAGAGATGTCTTTGCTGGTATTGACCCAGATTTGGACGCTCAAGTAGAATTTGGGGCATTCCAAAAACTTGGAGATCCAACTACAAAAAGAGTCTAGTCTGATACAAGATTGCTCTGTTCTTTTTTTCCTTTATTTTTTGATTTGACATAGATAGGGTACCGGATAAATCTTTATTCGGATTGCTTACTTTTCATTTCTTTGACTCTTGTCTTGGTCTTTTTTTTTATCCGTAAAAAGATCCCAATTAAACAGGTATGGAAGCTATAATTGTAAACCGAAATCAAATCTATGGAAGCATTGGTTTATACATTCCTCTTAGTCTCGACTCTAGGAATAATTTTTTTTCGCTATCTTTTTTCGCGAACCGCCTAAAGTTCCAACTCCAACTAAAAAGGCAAAATGATTTCTCATTATCTCAATTGAAGTAATGAGCCTCACAATATTGTGAGGCTCATTACTTCAACTAGTCCCCGTGTTCCTCGAATGGATCTCTTAGTTGTTGAGAGGGTTGCCCAAAAGCAGTATATAAGGCATACCCAGTAAAACTTACAAGTAAACCAGATATAGAGATGGCAACTAGGGTTGCTGTTTCCATTATTATATAATTTCAAGACCACAATGGATCTATAATAAGATCATTTATTTACAACGGAATGGTATACAAAGTCAACAGATCTCACTGAATAAAAAAAAATATAGGATTATTTATGGCTACACAAACCGTTGACGATAGTTCTAGATCTGGGCCAAGACGAACTGTTGTAGGGGATTTATTGAAACCATTGAATTCGGAATATGGTAAAGTGGCTCCTGGGTGGGGAACTACACCTTTAATGGGTGTCGCGATGGGTTTATTTGCGATATTCCTATGTATTATTTTGGAGATTTATAATTCTTCCATTTTACTGGACGGAATTTCAAGCAATTAGATTCGATTCACAAGAACCCCTAAATAACTTTTCAATAAAAAGGAAAGTCTAAAGTATGTAGGTTTCTGCTTTTTAGCCCACTATTTTTTGGTAGTTCGATCGTGGAATTTATTTTTTTCTGTATTTCCGGAATATGAGTGTGTGACTTGTTAGAATTGATCCTATGGATACGACAGAGAAGAAGTCGGTCATCTTGATGAAGATGATTTGATCTCGTTGGATATTCAGTCTAGGCTAGTATCTGGAGCACAGAATATATGAAATAGATTCCAAAATATTAGAACAAATATTAGAACTATGATTCATACTTATCAGACCTCGTGGCCGGACTCCGAAACAAGAGTTAGAAGTGATAAATAAAAAAAATTTATTCTTTCGTTTCTACTTATTTTGGTTAAAGGATAAACCTTTCTTTAGCTTTTTTCATTATATTCAGTCATTGAATAAGCATTGAATAAGTGATAATCCAAGGGTTCTTACTCAGGGAATTTTTGAACTTTTTTTGGAAGGTTTTTTATTGAATCATCGTGGTTCTAGTCTGAATCTAAGGTTTTAATTGATTCATAGGGTCTTAACAAGATAATTCCTATCAATAATAAAGAAAACAAGAGTAAAGTCGCATTACATACAAATCAAAGAAAAAAAATAGGTAAATAGAAGATTCAAGAGGCCCCTAATGATCAATATAACTATGAATGAGCCGACTTGATATTTGGGCATTATAACTACAAAGAAGACTTTTCGGATTTTGATTCTTTCGTATCTTGATACAAAAAATTGAATCATAGCATTAAGAAGTTTGAAACTTTTTAGTACACATATCCGTTACGAGCGGTATTTGGGTGTTTCTGTTTGAGCCGTACGAGACGAAATTCTCATATACGGTTCTCAGAGGGGGGTCCCCTTGGTTTACCTATCTCAATAAAGTGTATGATTGGTTCGAAGAACGTCTTGAAATTCAGGCGATTGCAGATGATATAACTAGTAAATACGTTCCTCCTCATGTCAACATATTTTATTGTCTAGGAGGAATTACGCTTACTTGTTTTTTAGTACAAGTAGCTACGGGGTTTGCTATGACTTTTTACTACCGTCCGACCGTTACTGAGGCTTTTGCTTCTGTTCAATATATAATGACGGAAGCAAATTTTGGTTGGTTAATCCGATCAGTTCATAGATGGTCGGCAAGTATGATGGTCTTAATGATGATCCTGCACGTATTTCGCGTGTATCTTACTGGTGGATTTAAAAAACCTCGTGAATTGACTTGGGTTACAGGTGTGGTTCTGGCTGTATTGACCGCATCCTTTGGTGTAACTGGTTATTCCTTACCTCGGGACCAAATTGGTTATTGGGCAGTCAAAATTGTAACAGGTGTACCGGAAGCTATTCCAGTAATAGGGTCGCCTTTGGTAGAGTTATTACGCGGAAGTGCTAGTGTGGGACAATCTACCTTGACTCGTTTTTATAGTTTACACACTTTTGTATTACCTCTTCTTACTGCCGTATTTATGTTAATGCACTTCCCAATGATACGTAAGCAAGGCATTTCTGGTCCTTTATAGAGAATAGAAATCATAGATTTGTAATTAGTTATTTATGATTACTCAGGGGGGAAGAAGAGTATTTCATTGCTGCAAATATGGATTATTGAAAAATAAGACATGTATTTGGATATTTCCCTTCAACTCCACGAAATTTTATTCGTTATTTTTCAATAATAGTTGAAGGGAATTCTTCGAAGAGAAAATGGATTATGGGAGTGTGTGACTTGAACTATTGATTGGACCGTGTAGATATATGTCTTTTTATCTGCCACATTGGGATTCACAACAAAATGTGTCTTTATTCCAACCACCGCGAAAGCTCCATACAGAGGGTAGGCTGGTTCGCTTGAAGAGAATCTTTTCCATGATCAGACTTGACCATGTCGTGCATGACCAGGCTCCGTAAGATCCATTAGAATAGGTGATATATATGCCATAATACAGATTATGTTTTATCTATTTCACTTACTTAATAGTATGAAAATGCATTCATTTCCTCTGCATTGACTCGATTTATAATACTATCGGAGTGAAACAAGGGATCTAAAGAAGAACATAGGCTAGACTCTATTAGTAACAAGTAAATCCTTTGGATGTAAAAAGTATCAATATTTTTGGGGGCTAAAGCCCCATCGCAAGGTTTGAGACGACCCAGAAAGCACTTGAACATTATCAACTTTGTAAGCCTACTTGGGTATTGAGCATTTATCTGTACGAACTTAATTCCTTGCAATGGATAATTGTAACTCTTGAAAACGGAATCCGCTAAATTTTTTCTTACATTGAATCACTCATTTATTTTATATATGCTTGGATAAGATATCGATTTTTTTTTCTGGATCCAGTTGGTTCGTTTGATTTGTGCTCGAGCCGGATGATGAAAAATTATCATGTCCGGTTCTTTCGGGGGATGGATCCATAATAATTCACCTATCCTAATAACAAAAAAACCAGATTTGAATGATCCTGTATTAAGAGCTAAATTGGCTAAGGGTATGGGTCATAATTATTACGGAGAACCCGCATGGCCCAATGATCTTTTATATATTTTTCCAGTAGTCATTCTAGGTACTATTGCATGTAACGTGGGCTTAGCGGTTCTAGAACCATCAATGATTGGTGAACCCGCAGATCCATTTGCAACTCCTTTGGAAATATTGCCGGAATGGTATTTCTTTCCCGTATTTCAAATACTTCGTACAGTGCCAAATAAGTTATTGGGTGTTCTTTTAATGGTTTCCGTACCGGCGGGATTATTAACTGTACCATTTTTGGAGAATGTCAATAAATTCCAAAATCCATTTCGTCGTCCAGTAGCGACAACCGTCTTTTTGATTGGTACCGCAGTAGCTCTTTGGTTGGGTATTGGAGCAACATTACCGATTGATAAATCCCTAACTTTAGGGCTTTTTTAAATTGATTCAATTGTGAAATAAATAAAATATCACGATGTGTGTATCTAGGGAATAGTTGCTTCAAAGTGAATTACCCCTAGATACACATATTTAATGAAATTTTTGATTTATTTTGAGTATACGGATTCTGTTAAAGATTCAAACTTCATTTTCGTCTTTTTTTTTTATAAAGTTTTTTTACAACAAAAATCCAATGGATTTCAAATTTATGCAAAATTCTTTTCCATTTCGAGAATGTCTAATATATGTTTTACGTCTTCTATGCGAAAATGTTTGATTTTCATAAGTTCGTCTGGACTATTATTCAAAAGGTCAAATAATGTATGTATATTGCACCTTTTGAGGCAATTATAGATCCTAGGAGGCAATTCTGATTGGTCAATAAAAATATATTTTAATGCTCTTTCTTTTTTCTTTTTTCTTAGTTTCGCCAATTTCTCATGAAAAGTAAAAAGGGGTAAAGTAACTTTTTGTTTATTATTTTTAAAATGGAAGTTTTCTTTTTCTTCTTCCGCATGTAAAAAAGGAATAAATAAATCAATCAAATTCCGAGAGGCTTCATGAAGTGCTTCTTTAGGAGTTAAACTTCCATTGGTCCATATTTCGAGAAAAAGTATCTCTTGTTTTTCATTCCCATTTACATAAGAATGAATACTATGATTAACATTTCGAACAGGCATGAATATAGCATCCATAGGATAACTTGCGTCTTGAAAATTATTTGGCGTTTGTATATGATATCCGCGATTCCTCTCGATCTTTAATTCAATACAAAAATTAATTGGTTCCGTTAGGTTAGCTATATGCTGTGTATTATCAACGATTTCCACCGAAGGTGGTAAGATGATGTCTTGAGCAGTTACGCATCCAGGACCCTTGACACAAATAGACGCATCACGAGTTCCATACAGATTACTTCTCAATACAATTTCTTTCAAATTCATTAAAATTTCATGTACTGATTCTTGAATACCGACTATGGTAGAGTATTCATGTGGGATTTTTTCAGATTTTGCACGTGTGATACATGTTCCCTCTATTCTCTCCAAGCAAAGCTTTTCGCATCGCAATGCCTATAGTATCCCCTTGTCCCTTCATAAGTGGAGACAGAATAAAGCGTCCATAATAAAGACGCTTACTGTCTGCTCTTGATTCAACACACTTCCACTTTAGTGTCCGAGTCGATACTCTGATTTTCTCTCGAACCATAGTAATATTTTTTGATAAAATCATTGAATTATTTATTTCTCTTGAAATTTCTCTTCAATGTTTATTTTTACACACGTCGTTTTTTAGGGGGCCTACAGCCATTATGTGGCATAGGGGTTACATCCCGTATGAAACTTAATAGTATACCGCTTCTCCGAATAGCTCTTAATGCTGCATCTCTTCCGAGACCGGGGCCCTTTATCATAACTTCGGCTCGTTGCATCCCTTGATCCACTACTGCCCGAATAGCATTTCCTGCTGCGGTTTGGGCGGCAAATGGTGTCCCTCTTCTTGTACCTTTGAATCCACACGTACCGGCGGAGGACCAAGAAATTACCCGACCCCGTACATCTGTAACAGTCACAATTGTATTGTTGAAACTTGCTTGAACATGAATAACGCCCTTTGGTATTCTACGCGTACTTTTACGTGAGCTAATACGTCCATTTCTACGTGAACCGATTCTTGGTATGGGTTTTGCCATATTTTATCATCTCATAAATCTAAGTCAGAGATATATGGATATATCCATTTCATGTCAAAACGGATCCTTTAATTTCTTTTTATGTATATATTGTGGGTGGCCTTTAGGGGTCCTTTTTTTTATAAAGATTATCCTTGTCTTTGTTTATGTCTCGGATTGGAACAAATTACCATAATTCGTCTCCGCCTACGGATCAGGCGACATTTTTCACAAATTTTCCGAATGGAGGCCCTTATTTTCATATTTTTTATTCCTTACCTTAATCTACTTATTGGAAGAAAATAAGTTTCTTGAAATTTTCTATTTCGAATTGGATCTCCCTACAAAAAAAAGAATATTGCACGTGAAAAGACTACTTCACCTAATCATTCGAATCTTTGTTTCGTAGTCTATAAATTATACGCCTTCTGGTCCTGGTTGAATCGTAACAACTTACTGAAATTTTGACTCTCTATTACCTAGTATATGGATAAAACTATGTTGAATCCTTCCTGAAACGTAACCTAGAATTGGATCCTCATTATCTAAACAAACCCAAAACATATCATTGGTAAGTGATTCAGTAATTAAACCTTCAGAAATCCTTTTTTGCTCTTTCATTCCAGACGAAACACCCTTCAAAGTATCAATTAATCAAGGGGGAGTCGTATTATAAACTATAAACCCACCTCTTTTCTTTTTTTTTTTTTTTTTACAAATAGGGAAGTTCTGTGTATAATTCGAATATCATAAAGATTACCATATATAACACAAAATTTCGCCGCCGATTCCCTGTAGTCGAGCTTCTCGGTCTGTCATTATACCCCGAGAAGTAGACAGAATTACAATGCCCATTCCGCCTAAAATTCTAGGAATTTTTTGATAGTTAGAATATATTCGGAGACCAGGTCGACTGATCCGTTTTAAATTTAAAATCGTTTTATATGGTCCTTTCCTATTTCTTCTATGTCGTAGGGTTAAAACCCAAAAATCCTTGTTGCTTTCCCGATGTTTCCTTACGTTTTCAATAAAACCTTCTCGTAAAAGTATTTTAACAATGTTTTCGGTGATGTTAGTAGATGGTATTCGAACCATTCCTTTTCTATTCATGTCAGCATTGCGAATAGAGGTTATTATGTTAGCAATAGTGTCCTTACCCATGATAAACGAAAATTATTGGTTACTTAAATTTTTGATCTAATCAACATTCTTTTTTATTAAATAGTTATGAATTTTAAAAGGTATATACGTGATACACAATCTACTAATTAATTTCATTCAAATAGTATAACTATCTCACGGTCTGTCTCATTTTATAATACTTCAGGTGCTAATGAAATTATTTTAGTGAAATTTAACTGTCTCAATTCTCGGGCAATCGCACCAAAAATTCGAGTTCCTTTTGGATTTCCTTCTTGATCAATAACAACCGCAGCATTGTCATCATATCGTATTATCATACCATTTTCTCGTTTGAGTTCTTTACAAGTACGTACAATTACAGCTCTGATCACTTCTGATCTTTCTAGAGGTGTATTTGGGACGGCTTTCTTGATTACAGCAACAATAACGTCACCAATATGAGCATATCGTCGATTACTAGCCCCTATGATTCGAATACACATCAATTCTCGGGCTCCGCTGTTATCTGCTACATTCAAAAGGGTTTGAGGTTGAATCATATTATTTTGGAATCTTTTCTTTCAATGCAAAGGGCGAAGTAAAAAAAAAAAAAAAGAAATATTGTTTTTCAAAAAAAAAAAAAAATAAATCTGCAATTGTTTTTTTTTTCATCTTAAACAAAGATCGCTTTCCTTTGATTCTACATTTCTATCCCGAAGTAATGAATTGGGTTCGTATAGGCATTTTGGATGCCGCTATTGAAATAGCTTTTCTGGCTATATTTTCGGCTACTCCACTCATTTCATAAAGTATTCTACCTGGTTTAACAACAGCTACCCAATATTCGGGGGATCCTTTCCCTGAACCCATACGTGTTTCTGTGGGTCTTAGTGTAACGGGTTTGTCCGGAAATATACGTACCCATATTTTTCCACCGCGTCGTGCATTTCGTGTCATTGCCCTTCGTCCGGCTTCGATTTGTCTCGATGTGATCCAAGCGGGTTCAAGTGCCTGAATAGCGTATCTCCCGAAGCAAATACTATTGCCTCGATAAGATATTCCTTTCATTCTTCCTCTATGGTGTTTACGGAATCTGGTTCTTTTGGGGTTATAGTTGATGGTTATTTCTAAATTCCATCTCTACTACAGAACCGGACATGAGAGTTTCTTCTCATCCAGCTCCTCGCGAATGAAACGATTCAAAAAAATATACATGTATTTACTGATATTTTCTGAATAATAGATTCAATTATGGGATTTTTGATATTTCATTTAATCAATCTATTCGAAATTTGTATATCTTCTTTTCTTTTGATAGAAAACTAAACTGTTTATAGATTCTAGAATAATAGAATAAGTTTTTTTATTATAGTTTTCTAAAAAATTATAGATAATATAATCTCGTTTTGTTATTTTTTCTTTTATTATTAAGGTTATAACAAATCTTTATTTTGTTTTGCCTTTTTTTATCTATTATTATATTTGATCGACCCTAATTTAGAAATATAATAAAATGGAAACGTTCGCGGGCGAATATTTACTCTTTTTATATATGTTTTGGTTCTCGGGTTAGTTAGCCCATGAACCTACCTCTCATAATAAATGGATTGGTCTTGGGTTCCTTCCGCCATCCTACCCAATGAATTATTAGGATTCGTTTTCAATAGAATATTATGTATTCACGGGTTCCCTCGTTCCCATCGCCTCTCGATTAATGGTTAGGTCTTAATTATACAATGGAGCCCGTAATAAAATTTGTTTTTGAGTCAATCTTCTCAGTCTTTATTGTCTCGGGGCTCTTGGCTTTTTTGTTCTATGAACAGATTCATCTAATTATGAATTCATCAGTCTTAATGCTTTATTACACTACCTTTTATGAGATGACCCATAGACCTTACATATTACGTATTGGAATGATATATCATTCATATTCTTTTTCTCTCTTTCTTTCACCCTTCCATTTATCCGCATACTTTTATTGCTTGACAACTCATAATCGGATTTTTTTTTATGCAAAAAAGATTTCAGTTGCTACAATGATATGACCAATATAACATATCTTGACTGGTTGGTTTTTTAGATCCAGATAATGCGAAGCGATGAGTTGGTTATTAGTTTTATAATTATTAGTTCAGATTATGTATGGGCTTATCCTTCTTTATTTT
>NW_026124961.1:17500-20000 GCF_025177605.1 Cucumis melo
GCGCAAGCCCATTCGAGCATCAACTCGACACCCGCTCTCACTCCCTACCCGACGGACAAGCCCATCGTTATGGCCAAACCCCTCCACCAAGCACGAAGCAATTGCAAGACAAGCCCACTTGGAGTGCACGCCCACACCGAGGTGCAAGCATTGTCCAAGCAAAACCCATCCAAGAATGTCAATTTGACATCCCGCTCTCACTCCTTGCCCGACGTAGGGGCCCGGCATTCCATCGATTTTAACCAAACCCTTCCACCAAGCAAGAAGCAATCGCAAGACATCTCGTATCTTCATGAACAAACCCGCTTGGAGTGCACGCCGACACCGAGGTGCAAGCATTGTCCGCGCAAGCCCATCCGAGCATCAACTCGACACCCGCTCTCACTCCCCGCCCAACGGTCGGACGTGGCACTCCGATAAAACCCGTCCACCGAGCACAAAGCAATCGCAAGACATCTCATATCTTCACGAACAAGCCCGCTTGGAGTGCACGCCCACACCGAGGTGCAAGCATTGTCCGCGCAAGCCCATCCGAGCGTCAACTCGACACCCGCTCTCACTCCCTGCCCGACGGACAAGCCCATCGTTATGGCCAAACCCCTCCGCCAAGCACGAAACAATCGCCAAGACAAGCACACTTGGAGTGCACGCCCACACCGAGGTGCAAGCATTGTCCAAGCACGCCCATCCCGCTCTCACTCCTTGCCCGACGGTCGGATGTGGCACTCCGGCCGAACCCTTCGTCCACCAAGCACAAAGCAATCGCAAGTTATCTCGTCTCCTCACGAACAAGCCCGCTTGGAGTGCACGCCCACACCGAGGTGCAAGCATTGTCCGCGCAAGCCCATCCGAGCATCAACTCGACACCCACTCTCACTCGCCGCCGGCGGCCGGAGGTGGCACTCCGCCGGCGCCGACCCCCCAAGCATATGTGCCCATGATGGGCGCAATGTGCTTGAAGGGTCGGCGCCGCGGCATAGGGGTACCCCCGCGCCCCGCCCATGCAGGCAGGTCGCCCCCCTATATAGTACATTCTGGCTTTTTTGGGTCTGGCAGGCTTGCATATGAAAAAGCCGAAATGTCACACCATGCCATAAATCTTGATTGTGTTATTATTATGACCGGGACTTGATTGTATTATGTTTTAGACATTCAAATGAGTGTGGAAAACAAGTTTCATAATTTTTGAACCAACCAATAATATTTTATGAATTTTTATTGTTAAAAAATTAAAAATAATTTAAAAATAGTAAAACGTTTCCAAAAATACTAATTTTTGGAGGACATCCTTTGTTTACATTTTTTAGATCCCAGAAAAAATTTCATAACAATCCAAGCACTAGAACATAGGTTTGACATCACATTTGTGTGTTGAGTGGGCATTGCGGCACCCTGCGCGCGCGGCACCCTGCGCGCACGCCCCACGCAGACGCATGGCCATGCGGCGCGCGCGCCCATGGCCGTGCCGCATTCGTGCGCATGGGGGCGCGCATGCTGCATGCTCGGTGGGCATGTGGGCATGCACGGTGGGGGCACGGGTTTGTTCCAACAACCTCCATAGAGTTTTTTCCATGAATTCTAGACGTGGGTGGTCACGCCCAACGCAGACGCATGCTGCGCGCGGCTTGCGCGCACGTCCCACGTAGACGCCTGGGCATGCGGCGCGCGGACACACACCCGCAGACGCATGCCGCGCTTAGCACTCTGCGCGCACGCCCCACACACGCCCGAAGGGCATGGCGCATGGTGGGCACCCTAGGCGTTCGTGTGCAAGCCTCGGCCATGGGCATGCGGCGCGCGCCCCACACACGCCCCACTGCAGTCGCCTGGGCTTGCGGCGCACGCCCCACACACGCCCGTAGACGCATGGCGCGCGCGGCCCCCTGCGCGCACGCCCCCCCGCAGACGCACGGGCATGCAGCGCGCGACTCACACAAACCCACTAACGCACGGCGCGCGCGCCCATGGCCGTGCTTTGTACTCGAAGGCCTCGGCCTTGGTCCTTGACTTGCACACGAGCACACTATCTTATTCTTGGGCATTCAAAGATGATTTGCTTCAACTTTTTTTCTAGTCCAAAGCCAACCCCTCACTAACACTTATGTTTTTCGTCCTTTTACATAAGATATGACCTCCATGGCAATTGGAAGAAATAAATGAGTTGTGTGTGGGTAGGGTCGAGATGAATCTCGGTGGATCTTGGCAACAAGGCTCATCTGCCACTTACAAGCCAAGCACGCACGCCCCTTAGACGGATCCCCACGCTCGCACAAGCATCGCGTGCGCGGCACCCTACGCGCACGCCCCACTGCAGTCGCATGGGCTTGCGGCGCGCGCCCCACGCCCGCAGACGCATGGCGCGCGCGGCACCCTGCGCGCACGCCCCCCGCAGACGCACGGGCATGCAGCGGGCGACCCACAGACGCCCACTGACGCACGGCGCGCGCGCCCATGGCCGTGCTTTGTACTCCAAGGCCTCGGCCTTGGGCCTTGACTTGCA
>NW_026124962.1:15000-29657 GCF_025177605.1 Cucumis melo
TTAGAAATAACCATCAACTATAACCCCAAAAGAACCAGATTCCGTAAACACCATAGAGGAAGAATGAAAGGAATATCTTATCGAGGCAATAGTATTTGCTTCGGGAGATACGCTATTCAGGCACTTGAACCCGCTTGGATCACATCGAGACAAATCGAAGCCGGACGAAGGGCAATGACACGAAATGCACGACGCGGTGGAAAAATATGGGTACGTATATTTCCGGACAAACCCGTTACACTAAGACCCACAGAAACACGTATGGGTTCAGGGAAAGGATCCCCCGAATATTGGGTAGCTGTTGTTAAACCAGGTAGAATACTTTATGAAATGAGTGGAGTAGCCGAAAATATAGCCAGAAAAGCTATTTCAATAGCGGCATCCAAAATGCCTATACGAACCCAATTCATTACTTCGGGATAGAAATGTAGAATCAAAGGAAAGCGATCTTTGTTTAAGATGAAAAAAAAAACAATTGCAGATTTATTTTTTTTTTTTTTGAAAAACAATATTTCTTTTTTTTTTTTTTTACTTCGCCCTTTGCATTGAAAGAAAAGATTCCAAAATAATATGATTCAACCTCAAACCCTTTTGAATGTAGCAGATAACAGCGGAGCCCGAGAATTGATGTGTATTCGAATCATAGGGGCTAGTAATCGACGATATGCTCATATTGGTGACGTTATTGTTGCTGTAATCAAGAAAGCCGTCCCAAATACACCTCTAGAAAGATCAGAAGTGATCAGAGCTGTAATTGTACGTACTTGTAAAGAACTCAAACGAGAAAATGGTATGATAATACGATATGATGACAATGCTGCGGTTGTTATTGATCAAGAAGGAAATCCAAAAGGAACTCGAATTTTTGGTGCGATTGCCCGAGAATTGAGACAGTTAAATTTCACTAAAATAATTTCATTAGCACCTGAAGTATTATAAAATGAGACAGACCGTGAGATAGTTATACTATTTGAATGAAATTAATTAGTAGATTGTGTATCACGTATATACCTTTTAAAATTCATAACTATTTAATAAAAAAGAATGTTGATTAGATCAAAAATTTAAGTAACCAATAATTTTCGTTTATCATGGGTAAGGACACTATTGCTAACATAATAACCTCTATTCGCAATGCTGACATGAATAGAAAAGGAATGGTTCGAATACCATCTACTAACATCACCGAAAACATTGTTAAAATACTTTTACGAGAAGGTTTTATTGAAAACGTAAGGAAACATCGGGAAAGCAACAAGGATTTTTGGGTTTTAACCCTACGACATAGAAGAAATAGGAAAGGACCATATAAAACGATTTTAAATTTAAAACGGATCAGTCGACCTGGTCTCCGAATATATTCTAACTATCAAAAAATTCCTAGAATTTTAGGCGGAATGGGCATTGTAATTCTGTCTACTTCTCGGGGTATAATGACAGACCGAGAAGCTCGACTACAGGGAATCGGCGGCGAAATTTTGTGTTATATATGGTAATCTTTATGATATTCGAATTATACACAGAACTTCCCTATTTGTAAAAAAAAAAAAAAAAGAAAAGAGGTGGGTTTATAGTTTATAATACGACTCCCCCTTGATTAATTGATACTTTGAAGGGTGTTTCGTCTGGAATGAAAGAGCAAAAAAGGATTTCTGAAGGTTTAATTACTGAATCACTTACCAATGATATGTTTTGGGTTTGTTTAGATAATGAGGATCCAATTCTAGGTTACGTTTCAGGAAGGATTCAACATAGTTTTATCCATATACTAGGTAATAGAGAGTCAAAATTTCAGTAAGTTGTTACGATTCAACCAGGACCAGAAGGCGTATAATTTATAGACTACGAAACAAAGATTCGAATGATTAGGTGAAGTAGTCTTTTCACGTGCAATATTCTTTTTTTTTGTAGGGAGATCCAATTCGAAATAGAAAATTTCAAGAAACTTATTTTCTTCCAATAAGTAGATTAAGGTAAGGAATAAAAAATATGAAAATAAGGGCCTCCATTCGGAAAATTTGTGAAAAATGTCGCCTGATCCGTAGGCGGAGACGAATTATGGTAATTTGTTCCAATCCGAGACATAAACAAAGACAAGGATAATCTTTATAAAAAAAAGGACCCCTAAAGGCCACCCACAATATATACATAAAAAGAAATTAAAGGATCCGTTTTGACATGAAATGGATATATCCATATATCTCTGACTTAGATTTATGAGATGATAAAATATGGCAAAACCCATACCAAGAATCGGTTCACGTAGAAATGGACGTATTAGCTCACGTAAAAGTACGCGTAGAATACAAAGGGCGTTATTCATGTTCAAGCAAGTTTCAACAATACAATTGTGACTGTTACAGATGTACGGGGTCGGGTAATTTCTTGGTCCTCCGCCGGTACGTGTGGATTCAAAGGTACAAGAAGAGGGACACCATTTGCCGCCCAAACCGCAGCAGGAAATGCTATTCGGGCAGTAGTGGATCAAGGGATGCAACGAGCCGAAGTTATGATAAAGGGCCCCGGTCTCGGAAGAGATGCAGCATTAAGAGCTATTCGGAGAAGCGGTATACTATTAAGTTTCATACGGGATGTAACCCCTATGCCACATAATGGCTGTAGGCCCCCTAAAAAACGACGTGTGTAAAAATAAACATTGAAGAGAAATTTCAAGAGAAATAAATAATTCAATGATTTTATCAAAAAATATTACTATGGTTCGAGAGAAAATCAGAGTATCGACTCGGACACTAAAGTGGAAGTGTGTTGAATCAAGAGCAGACAGTAAGCGTCTTTATTATGGACGCTTTATTCTGTCTCCACTTATGAAGGGACAAGGGGATACTATAGGCATTGCGATGCGAAAAGCTTTGCTTGGAGAAATAGAGGGAACATGTATCACACGTGCAAAATCTGAAAAAATCCCACATGAATACTCTACCATAGTCGGTATTCAAGAATCAGTACATGAAATTTTAATGAATTTGAAAGAAATTGTATTGAGAAGTAATCTGTATGGAACTCGTGATGCGTCTATTTGTGTCAAGGGTCCTGGATGCGTAACTGCTCAAGACATCATCTTACCACCTTCGGTGGAAATCGTTGATAATACACAGCATATAGCTAACCTAACGGAACCAATTAATTTTTGTATTGAATTAAAGATCGAGAGGAATCGCGGATATCATATACAAACGCCAAATAATTTTCAAGACGCAAGTTATCCTATGGATGCTATATTCATGCCTGTTCGAAATGTTAATCATAGTATTCATTCTTATGTAAATGGGAATGAAAAACAAGAGATACTTTTTCTCGAAATATGGACCAATGGAAGTTTAACTCCTAAAGAAGCACTTCATGAAGCCTCTCGGAATTTGATTGATTTATTTATTCCTTTTTTACATGCGGAAGAAGAAAAAGAAAACTTCCATTTTAAAAATAATAAACAAAAAGTTACTTTACCCCTTTTTACTTTTCATGAGAAATTGGCGAAACTAAGAAAAAAGAAAAAAGAAAGAGCATTAAAATATATTTTTATTGACCAATCAGAATTGCCTCCTAGGATCTATAATTGCCTCAAAAGGTGCAATATACATACATTATTTGACCTTTTGAATAATAGTCCAGACGAACTTATGAAAATCAAACATTTTCGCATAGAAGACGTAAAACATATATTAGACATTCTCGAAATGGAAAAGAATTTTGCATAAATTTGAAATCCATTGGATTTTTGTTGTAAAAAAACTTTATAAAAAAAAAAAGACGAAAATGAAGTTTGAATCTTTAACAGAATCCGTATACTCAAAATAAATCAAAAATTTCATTAAATATGTGTATCTAGGGGTAATTCACTTTGAAGCAACTATTCCCTAGATACACACATCGTGATATTTTATTTATTTCACAATTGAATCAATTTAAAAAAGCCCTAAAGTTAGGGATTTATCAATCGGTAATGTTGCTCCAATACCCAACCAAAGAGCTACTGCGGTACCAATCAAAAAGACGGTTGTCGCTACTGGACGACGAAATGGATTTTGGAATTTATTGACATTCTCCAAAAATGGTACAGTTAATAATCCCGCCGGTACGGAAACCATTAAAAGAACACCCAATAACTTATTTGGCACTGTACGAAGTATTTGAAATACGGGAAAGAAATACCATTCCGGCAATATTTCCAAAGGAGTTGCAAATGGATCTGCGGGTTCACCAATCATTGATGGTTCTAGAACCGCTAAGCCCACGTTACATGCAATAGTACCTAGAATGACTACTGGAAAAATATATAAAAGATCATTGGGCCATGCGGGTTCTCCGTAATAATTATGACCCATACCCTTAGCCAATTTAGCTCTTAATACAGGATCATTCAAATCTGGTTTTTTTTGTTATTAGGATAGGTGAATTATTATGGATCCATCCCCCGAAAGAACCGGACATGATAATTTTTCATCATCCGGCTCGAGCACAAATCAAACGAACCAACTGGATCCAGAAAAAAAAATCGATATCTTATCCAAGCATATATAAAATAAATGAGTGATTCAATGTAAGAAAAAATTTAGCGGATTCCGTTTTCAAGAGTTACAATTATCCATTGCAAGGAATTAAGTTCGTACAGATAAATGCTCAATACCCAAGTAGGCTTACAAAGTTGATAATGTTCAAGTGCTTTCTGGGTCGTCTCAAACCTTGCGATGGGGCTTTAGCCCCCAAAAATATTGATACTTTTTACATCCAAAGGATTTACTTGTTACTAATAGAGTCTAGCCTATGTTCTTCTTTAGATCCCTTGTTTCACTCCGATAGTATTATAAATCGAGTCAATGCAGAGGAAATGAATGCATTTTCATACTATTAAGTAAGTGAAATAGATAAAACATAATCTGTATTATGGCATATATATCACCTATTCTAATGGATCTTACGGAGCCTGGTCATGCACGACATGGTCAAGTCTGATCATGGAAAAGATTCTCTTCAAGCGAACCAGCCTACCCTCTGTATGGAGCTTTCGCGGTGGTTGGAATAAAGACACATTTTGTTGTGAATCCCAATGTGGCAGATAAAAAGACATATATCTACACGGTCCAATCAATAGTTCAAGTCACACACTCCATAATCCATTTTCTCTTCGAAGAATTCCCTTCAACTATTATTGAAAAATAACGAATAAAATTTCGTGGAGTTGAAGGGAAATATCCAAATACATGTCTTATTTTTCAATAATCCATATTTGCAGCAATGAAATACTCTTCTTCCCCCCTGAGTAATCATAAATAACTAATTACAAATCTATGATTTCTATTCTCTATAAAGGACCAGAAATGCCTTGCTTACGTATCATTGGGAAGTGCATTAACATAAATACGGCAGTAAGAAGAGGTAATACAAAAGTGTGTAAACTATAAAAACGAGTCAAGGTAGATTGTCCCACACTAGCACTTCCGCGTAATAACTCTACCAAAGGCGACCCTATTACTGGAATAGCTTCCGGTACACCTGTTACAATTTTGACTGCCCAATAACCAATTTGGTCCCGAGGTAAGGAATAACCAGTTACACCAAAGGATGCGGTCAATACAGCCAGAACCACACCTGTAACCCAAGTCAATTCACGAGGTTTTTTAAATCCACCAGTAAGATACACGCGAAATACGTGCAGGATCATCATTAAGACCATCATACTTGCCGACCATCTATGAACTGATCGGATTAACCAACCAAAATTTGCTTCCGTCATTATATATTGAACAGAAGCAAAAGCCTCAGTAACGGTCGGACGGTAGTAAAAAGTCATAGCAAACCCCGTAGCTACTTGTACTAAAAAACAAGTAAGCGTAATTCCTCCTAGACAATAAAATATGTTGACATGAGGAGGAACGTATTTACTAGTTATATCATCTGCAATCGCCTGAATTTCAAGACGTTCTTCGAACCAATCATACACTTTATTGAGATAGGTAAACCAAGGGGACCCCCCTCTGAGAACCGTATATGAGAATTTCGTCTCGTACGGCTCAAACAGAAACACCCAAATACCGCTCGTAACGGATATGTGTACTAAAAAGTTTCAAACTTCTTAATGCTATGATTCAATTTTTTGTATCAAGATACGAAAGAATCAAAATCCGAAAAGTCTTCTTTGTAGTTATAATGCCCAAATATCAAGTCGGCTCATTCATAGTTATATTGATCATTAGGGGCCTCTTGAATCTTCTATTTACCTATTTTTTTTCTTTGATTTGTATGTAATGCGACTTTACTCTTGTTTTCTTTATTATTGATAGGAATTATCTTGTTAAGACCCTATGAATCAATTAAAACCTTAGATTCAGACTAGAACCACGATGATTCAATAAAAAACCTTCCAAAAAAAGTTCAAAAATTCCCTGAGTAAGAACCCTTGGATTATCACTTATTCAATGCTTATTCAATGACTGAATATAATGAAAAAAGCTAAAGAAAGGTTTATCCTTTAACCAAAATAAGTAGAAACGAAAGAATAAATTTTTTTTATTTATCACTTCTAACTCTTGTTTCGGAGTCCGGCCACGAGGTCTGATAAGTATGAATCATAGTTCTAATATTTGTTCTAATATTTTGGAATCTATTTCATATATTCTGTGCTCCAGATACTAGCCTAGACTGAATATCCAACGAGATCAAATCATCTTCATCAAGATGACCGACTTCTTCTCTGTCGTATCCATAGGATCAATTCTAACAAGTCACACACTCATATTCCGGAAATACAGAAAAAAATAAATTCCACGATCGAACTACCAAAAAATAGTGGGCTAAAAAGCAGAAACCTACATACTTTAGACTTTCCTTTTTATTGAAAAGTTATTTAGGGGTTCTTGTGAATCGAATCTAATTGCTTGAAATTCCGTCCAGTAAAATGGAAGAATTATAAATCTCCAAAATAATACATAGGAATATCGCAAATAAACCCATCGCGACACCCATTAAAGGTGTAGTTCCCCACCCAGGAGCCACTTTACCATATTCCGAATTCAATGGTTTCAATAAATCCCCTACAACAGTTCGTCTTGGCCCAGATCTAGAACTATCGTCAACGGTTTGTGTAGCCATAAATAATCCTATATTTTTTTTTTATTCAGTGAGATCTGTTGACTTTGTATACCATTCCGTTGTAAATAAATGATCTTATTATAGATCCATTGTGGTCTTGAAATTATATATATAATGGAAACAGCAACCCTAGTTGCCATCTCTATATCTGGTTTACTTGTAAGTTTTACTGGGTATGCCTTATATACTGCTTTTGGGCAACCCTCTCAACAACTAAGAGATCCATTCGAGGAACACGGGGACTAGTTGAAGTAATGAGCCTCACAATATTGTGAGGCTCATTACTTCAATTGAGATAATGAGAAATCATTTTGCCTTTTTAGTTGGAGTTGGAACTTTAGGCGGTTCGCGAAAAAAGATAGCGAAAAAAATTATTCCTAGAGTCGAGACTAAGAGGAATGTATAAACCAATGCTTCCATAGATTTGATTTCGGTTTACAATTATAGCTTCCATACCTGTTTAATTGGGATCTTTTTACGGATAAAAAAAAGACCAAGACAAGAGTCAAAGAAATGAAAAGTAAGCAATCCGAATAAAGATTTATCCGGTACCCTATCTATGTCAAATCAAAAAATAAAGGAAAAAAAGAACAGAGCAATCTTGTATCAGACTAGACTCTTTTTGTAGTTGGATCTCCAAGTTTTTGGAATGCCCCAAATTCTACTTGAGCGTCCAAATCTGGGTCAATACCAGCAAAGACATCTCTGAACAAGGTTCTCGCACCATGCCAAATGTGTCCGAAGAAGAAGAGCAAAGCAAAGGAAGCATGCCCAAAAGTAAACCAACCCCTTGGACTGCTACGAAAAACCCCATCGGATTTCAAAGTAGCACGATCTAATTCAAAAATTTCACCCAATTGAGCACGTCTAGCATATTTTTTCACAGTAGCAGGATCACTATAACTGACTCCATTGAGTTCACCGCCATAGAACTCAACAGTTACACCGACCTGTTCAACACTATACTTCGATTCTGCTCTTCGAAAAGGAACATCGGCTCTAACAATTCCGTCTCCGTCTACCAAAACAACCGGAAATGTTTCAAAAAAGGTCGGCATACGGCGTACAAAAAGTTCGCGCCCTTCTTTATCTCTAAAAACAGGGTGTCCTAACCAACCAACAGCTATTCCATCCCCGTTGTCCATGGAACCCGCTCTGAATAATCCACCTTTTGCGGGATTATTCCCGATATAATCATAAAAAGCTAATTTTTCAGGAATTTTAGACCAAGCTTCTGATAAACTTTGATTTTCGGCTAACCCGGTACTAACTCTTCGATATATTTCTTGCTGGAAGTATCCCTGATCCCATTGATAACGAGTGGGCCCAAATAATTCAATCGGGGTAGTTGCTGAACCATACCACATAGTTCCAGCAACAACAAAAGCTGCAAAAAATACAGCAGCGATACTACTGGAAAGGACGGTTTCAATATTTCCCATACGTAATCCTTTGTATAGACGTTGGGGCGGACGAACACTAAGATGGAATAGGCCCGCTAATATGCCCAATGTACCTGCTGCAATATGATGCGAGGCTATTCCGCCCGGAACAAAAGGATCAAACCCTTCGACACCCCACGCAGGATTTACGGCTTGTACCCTTCCGGTTAATCCATAAGGATCGGATACCCATATTCCCGGACCATACAATCCGGTTACATGAAATGCACCAAAACCAAAGCAACCCAACCCTGAGAGAAATAAATGAATTCCAAAAATCTTCGGCAAATCCAAAGAAGGTTTTCCTGTACGTTCATCACAAAATATTTCTAGATCCCAATACACCCAATGCCAGATAGCTGCTAAGAAGCACAATCCAGAAAACACAATATGTGCTCCGGCCACACCTTCGTAACTCCAAATACCCGGATTCGTTATAGTCCCTCCTGTGATACTCCAACCCCCCCATGAATTGGTTATTCCTAAACGAGTCATGAAGGGTATAACGAACATACCCTGTCTCCACATTGGATCAAGAACAGGATCAGAGGGATCAAAAACTGCTAATTCGTATAGGGCCATTGAACCGGCCCAACCAGCAACTAGAGCTGTATGCATTATATGAACAGAAAGCAAACGACCGGGATCATTCAATACAACGGTATGAACACGATACCAAGGCAAACCCATGGAAATACCCCTTTATCAAGGAAAAATAGACACTATGTAACTTTATTGCACTGAAAAAAAAAAACTATGCTACGGACCTCCCCTTTTGAGGGGATTATCTTGGCGAAAGGATTAATATTTAGTCTATTCTTTTAGTAATAATGGAACAATTCGATTCTATTCGTAGGAACAAAAAGAAGCAGATCTATTCTATACTCGATAAGTACCAATACGCAATGGTAGATGGGAATTGATCCTATTTTATAGGAGTGAATGTATACATACTTGTTCATCATTCAAAAACCTATTCGGGAAGAAGTTTCCCTTATTAATTCTGTTTTCCTTTTTTATGAACTTATTAAATCTATGTATAAAATATGCTAAAAGATAAAATCTGATAAAGGCCCATCTTATTTATTAAGACAATAAACCCGTTGTTACGCTTCCACATCAAAGTTAGCTATAGTACTTAATTCTTTTTTCTTTGCTTTAATGCCTATTGGTGTTCCAAAAGTACCTTTTCGAAGTCCCGGAGAGGAAGACGCATCGTGGGTTGACCTATAGTGCGACTTGTCAGATATATTGGGTCATATGGTATTTCCCCGTTCTCTCCCCCGATCGAGATATCCTCTCTTTCGCCCAAGACGGATTGATTTAATCATCAAAAATTTGGAGCGTGAAGTGCAATTAGATCTATTTTTTGGGGGGTATCCAGATTAATATTATCAATTAGAATAATTTATGGTTTTCTCGGTTGTACTAATAAAATGAAGTATCCAGGCTCCGCTTAGAAAAAACTCAATTTGGAATCTATCTATTCTATGATTACTACTACTTGTATCATATTCGATTTATCAATAGCATTGATAGAAAACTTTTAATCAATCGAGTAATATGAAGTAAATTGAAAAAAAAAAAAGAAGTCGTAGCAAAAAGCCATGCTATTGGGGCATTTGTCCTATATGTGCAAATCCAAATCGGGCAGATCTTGACTCGGAGTAGAGCATAAACCTAAAAGAATTGAAGAAGACCATTTTGGAACAAGAAAATGACATCGGAATTGAAATTGAATCTCGATGAAACAATATATCAATGAAAAGTTAGTTCGATAAATTGAAAATTTAATGAATTGTTTTTTTTATTTATTGAAATTTATAGTATAGATAAACGACCGCGGGCCAAAGGACAAAACTCATCCATTTTGAAAAAAAAATGGAAGGTAAGAAAAAGCCCCTTCATTAGAAGTTAGAAAGAGTCCTCTAAAGAAGGCTAAAATCTAAACATTGATTCTTTTTTCGCTATTTTTTTTGAACCGTATGCATCAAAAGGTGCCCGTACGGTTCTTAAGGGATACAATTTTATCCTAATCAACCGACTTTATCGAGAAAGATTACTTTTTTTAGGCCAAGAGGTTGATAGTGATATTTCGAATCAACTTATTAGTCTTATGGTATATCTCAGTATGGAGGATGATACCAAAGATCTGTATTTATTTATAAACTCTCCCGGTGGAGGGGTAATAAGCGGATTAGGTATTTATGATACTATGCAATTTGTGCAACCAGATGTACAGACAATATGCATGGGATTAGCCGCTTCAATGGGATCTTTTATTCTAGTCGGAGGAGAAATTACCAAACGTCTAGCATTCCCGCACGCTCGGCGCCAATGAGTTTTTTTTAGACAAAAAGAAAACTATGCCTTCGCCATATAAAATATTAAGTAATAATAGCATGGCACTTTGAATTCGATATGAGAATTTTTTTTTTCTAAACCATTAGGTTATGTATCGAAAGAGTAGTATGAGATAAAAGGCATTTCCGATTGTAGGCTGATTTATCGCGGAGGCCTCTTTCAGCGTCACAAACTTTTTTGTTTTCACGACGGAAGACTCTTAACAATATTTCTGTTATGAAAGACTACGAAATATTTATTTTTAAGAAAAAAAATAAAAAAAAGAAACTTTGGGATTGCTGAATAACAAACGAAATCATAAAGCAACGGAACCATCATAGTATTTTGAAATTACTAAAAAAAAGGAAGGGTGGTTATTGGATCATTTACTGCTCTGGGTCTGCTAGATCCTATATTTTCTATTCCTTCGCTGGAAGGTAAAAATGAATTCCATTGTGGAGCCGTATGCACTGCACAAAGGATGCCTGTACGGTTGTTAATCCTATCTTTTTTTTATTATCTTTGACTCATCATGATAATGATGTAAGATAGAGAAAACCATTTATTAAATCATCAGGGTAATGATCCATCAACCTGCTAGTTCTTTTTATGAGGCACAAACGGTAGAATTTATCCTGGAAGCGAAAGAACTACTGAGGCTGCGCGAAATCCTCACAAGGGTTTATGTACAAAGAACAGGCAAACCCTTATGGGTTATATCCGAAGACATGGAAAGGGATGTTTTTATGTCAGCAACAGAAGCCCAAGCTCATGGAATTGTTGATCTTGTAGCGGTTGAATAACAAATAGCAGGTATTTCACGCAAAAATCCGAAATTTTCGATTTTCTCTTTTTACCGGGGTTAATATATTACTATTAATCATATTAATTATTAATATCGAATATAGAAGTAATTCATAATCATCCGGTTAGGATTGATCTAAACCAACTCATTATGTATACAATTCAACATGCCAACTATTAAACAACTTATTAGAAACACAAGACAGCCAATCAGAAATGTCACCAAATCGCCCGCCCTTCGGGGATGCCCTCAGCGTCGAGGAACATGTACTAGGGTGTATGTGCGACTCGTTTAGACCATGGACCGGGACAAAAGAAAGTACAAAATTTTTCCCGTATCAGTTATAAGTACAGTGAATAGGATAGAATGAATGGAAGAAATCCGTTCACTACCGAAAATAAATAAACAAAGATTTATCGTATCCTTTTATTGTGTATCAAATTTATGGTTTCTATTGGTGCAAATCCAATCATCTCTATTTTCAATTTTAGATGAGAAAGAATTCCCCATTGGTAACAAATGCTTATCCATTAAGCAGAGGAAATCCTATTTAACAGAAGGATTATAGCCTTATTCTTCCAAGAACGGACTAAGAGGGTCAGCTACCCAACCAATCTTCATAATTAAATACCGTTACTGTATAGGTAGATCTCGTTGTGAAAGACCGATTACTAGATAATTCATGGGTAGAGCCAAAGAGGGTGAACTGTACAAGTTAACAATAACATTGATGAAATAAAAGAAGGAGCTCCGGTGTATAGAGAGGACCTCACCGTTTAAGAAGTAACCATAGAAACGAAGGAACCCACTATTTCTTTATCCATTTCTATTTTTATTTATTTACTCTATTTTTGTTTTTTATACCTAGTAAAAATACTATTTCGTATTTTGGGGTGATTAGAACAAAAAAAGAAATAGTGGTCGGGAAGGTTATAGTAGCAAAAGCCATTGGAATTTTTATTTTATACATTGGAAAAATACGTTTTGTTATTAATAGACTAGGAAAGGAGAAAGGAATAACTGAAAGAAAGGAAATCCATTAGTTATTCATCAAAGTTTCATTTATTCAATGACTAGAATTAAACGAGGATATATAGCTCGGAGACGTAGAACAAAAATTCGTTTATTTGCATCAAGCTTTCGAGGGGCTCATTCAAGACTTACTCGAACTATTACTCAACAGAAAATAAGAGCTTTGGCTTCAGCTTATCGGGATAGAGGTAGGCAAAAAAGAAATTTTCGACAGTTGTGGATCGCTCGAATAAATGCAGTAATTCGATCTAATAAGGTAGACTACAGTTATAGTAGATTCATACACAATCTGTACAAGAGGCAGTTGCTTCTTAATCGTAAAATACTTGCCCAAATCGCGATATTAAATAGAAATTGTCTTTATATGATTTCCAATGAGATCATAAAATACGAAGATTGCAAAGAATCCAGCGGAATGCTTAAAATGGAGTTCTCTGGAGAATGAACTCCGAGAAGGTAGAGTAGAAATTAGTATGATAAAATATGATAAAGTGGTCAAAATGAGCAAATATGTTCAATAAAAAAAAAAACGATTTATTCTTCTTCCACTATTCTTTCTTTTTCTTACGACACGACAATCGAATCTAGATTTTCGGATTTTTCGAACAAAGAATCAATCTGCGGTTGAGTTTGGATTAGAATTTTAATTCAATTAAAGAGTAAGCTAAGTCTATTTATTCCTGGTTCTAAGACCAATAGTTCTAGCGGTCGACTCGCTTCTTTCAAATTGTTTCTCATTATTAAGAAAAGGTAACAAAGATAAAATACGAGCTTGTTTTATAGCAATAGTAATTAAGCGTTGCTGTTTTAAGGTCAATCTATTTACCCGTCTAGATAATATTTTTCCTTGTTCACTAATAAATCGACTAATTAAACTCATGTTTCTATAATCAATTCGATCCCCCGATGGAATCGGGGGCAAACGCCTACGAAAAGATCGTTTGGATTTAAGAAAGAGTCGCTTGGATTTATCCATGGTTTTTTTATTCCTTATCCCGAAAATCCTATTTCTTAATTCTAAATCATTTTAGATCCGATCGAAATAGGATTTGGTTTGTTTATATTTAAATCTAAAATATGTCTAATATATGTAATTTTTCATCTTCCTTGGATTGGAAAAGGGTGACACACAGCCGATCGGTTCGATCTATTTCTTTATCTCCCCATGAATCGTATGTTTGTAACACCGGGGACAGAATTTTCTCAATTCCAATCGACTAGGCGTATTGTGTCGATTCTTTTGAGTAATATATCTGGAAATCCCTATTGATTCCTTATTAACACCGTTTCGAACACAACGAGTACATTCCAAAATAACAGTTACTCGGGCATCTTTACCCTTGGCCATGAACCTCCCTTGGATTTTTGATTCACGCAACTCTTCCATTTTCCGATCCAAAATGAAGAAAAAAAGAAAAATTGGTAACTCGAAATAAAATTATGAAAGATTTCGTTACAATCAAATATTAAAATATAGTAATACAATAATTTCTAAATTTAGAATCGCAGTACAGTTTTTCATTTAAGTATTTTGTATGATATTGTTGCCCTAGCCATCACATTTTCATTTTCGTTCTCACTCTTTTATTAATTAAATTTGAACCTGGCGCCGCGTCCGAGTTTGACTGAGGTTGAATCCATTTTGATTCTTTCTAACTTATTCTAAGTCTAAAAACTCTAAAAAAAAGAAGGGGGAAGGGGATTAGTCAAAGATATTTGATTGTTTTTCTAATCTTCTTCACCCCTTCCCAAGTCAATAACTAGAATGAAAAAAACGGGAATACCAACGCATCCGGGAATAAACGATTGATCTCGATTAATAGACCCGCTAAAGCCCCGAACCATATAGTACTTACTACCGGTGCCACGGAGAGATATGTTTTTAGATCTCGCATTGAAAACCCTCCTACTTTATAGTAATTTGTAAT
>NW_026124963.1:0-25122 GCF_025177605.1 Cucumis melo
AAAAACCGAAGCCGCGGTATTTATTTCACTCAAGATTGGGTTTCTTTACCAGGTGTTCTGCCAGTGGCTTCCGGTGGTATTCACGTTTGGCATATGCCTGCTCTAACCGAGATTTTTGGAGATGATTCTGTACTACAATTCGGCGGAGGAACTTTGGGGCACCCTTGGGGTAATGCACCTGGTGCCGTAGCTAACCGAGTAGCTCTAGAAGCATGTGTACAAGCTCGTAATGAGGGACGTGATCTTGCTCGTGAGGGTAATGAAATTATCCGTGAGGCTAGTAAATGGAGTCCTGAACTAGCTGCTGCTTGTGAAGTATGGAAGGAGATCAAATTTGAATTTGAGGCAATGGATACAATTTGAGGCAATGGATACTTTGTAATCCAGTAATTACTCTTCGTTCTTTTAATTGACTTTCAATTAAACTAAATTCGGCTCAATCTTTTACTAAAAGGATTGAGCCGAATACAATACAAAGATATTATTGTATATCTTTTTTACTAGATATACAAAATAGAAAATTGAAATAAAAATATAAGACGAAACAACTTAAAAAATTTTTATTGTTGTGCTGGATCCGCAATTAAGCCTATGGATCCTTAGGATTGGTGTAGTCATTTAATATTTAATATATTATATCCCGTAGCGTCGTTTCAGATCCGGGATCGAGCCAAGTATCACAACTTCTTCTACCCCATCCTGTATATTGTCCTTTTTGTTCTGTCTTGGAATACAAATTTTTTAGTAGACGAGATTTTACGAAAAAAGTTCTTCATATTCATAGGGATAACAACGATTTTTTTTATGTGAATTTGACAATTTGACATAACCGGTGAGAAACCACTATTTATAAATTAATAATTGAATTGATTTAATTGAAAAAAAAAATAATTCTCTTTTGAGAGAACGCTAAGTATCACTTCACTATATATAACGGAACCTTTTTTTTTTAAGACCGACTCGTTAATACTTAATAATCCTAGTGATTGGATTTAGATCCTATTCTGATAGGAAATGAGATATTTAAATGATTTCTTTTTTATCGAATGACTATTCAGCTATTGTATTTTCATGTAAATAGGGGCAAGAAAGCTCTATGGAAAAAAGATGGTTAAATTCGATGTTGTCTAAAGGGAAGTTAGAATACAGGTGTAGGCTAAATAAATCAATCAATAGTCTTGGTCCTATTGAAAGTGAAGGATCAATTATAAATAATATGAATAAAAACATTCCTAGTCATAGTGATAGTTACAATTCTAGTTACAGTACTGTTGATGATTTAGTCGGCATTCGGAATTTCATATCTGATGACACTTTTTTAGTTAGGGATAGTAATAGCTGCAGTTATTCCATCTATTTGGATATTGAAAATCAAATTTTTGAGATTGACAATGATCCTTCTTTTGTAAGTGAACTAGAAAGTTCTTTTTATAGTTTTCGGAACTCTACTTATCAAAATAATGTATCTAAGAGTGATGATTCCCACTATGATCAGTACATGTATGATACTAAATATAGTTGGAATAATCACATTAATAGTTGCATTGACAGTTATCTTTGGACTCAAATCTGTATTGATAGTTACATTTTAAGTGGTAGTCACAATTACAGTGACAGTTACATTTATAGTTCTATTTGTGCTGAAGGTGGAAATAGTAGTCAAAGTGAGAGTTTCAGTATAAGAACTAGCACGCATAGAAAAAATTTAACTACAACAGAACGTTCTAATGATCTAGATCTAACTAAAAAATACAGGCATTTGTGGGTTCAATGCGAAAATTGTTATGGATTAAATTATAAGAAAATTTTTAAATCAAAAATGAATATTTGTCAACAATGTGGATACCATTTGAAAATGAGTAGTTCAGATAGAATCGAACTTTTGATTGATCCAGGTACTTGGGACCCTATGGATGAAGACATGGTCTCTTTGGATCCCATTCAATTTGATTCGGAGAATCAACTTTATACTTATAAAGATCGTCTTTCTTCTTATCAAAGAAAGACAGGATTAACTGAGGCTATTCAAACAGGCACAGGTAAATTAAATGATATTCCAGTAGCAATTGGGGTTATGGATTTTCAGTTTATAGGGGGTAGTATGGGATCCGTAGTAGGAGAGAAAATCACCCGTTTGATCGAGTATGCTACCAATCAATTTTTACCTCTTATTTTAGTGTGTGCTTCGGGAGGAGCACGCATGCAAGAAGGAAGTTTGAGCTTGATGCAAATGGCAAAAATATCTTCCGCTTTATATGATTATCAATCAAATAAAAAATTATTCTATGTAGCAATCCTTACATCTCCTACTACTGGTGGGGTGACAGCTAGTTTTGGTATGTTGGGGGATATCATTATTGCCGAACCGAATGCCTACATCGCATTTGCGGGTAAAAGAGTAATTGAACAAACATTGAATAAGGCAGTCCCTGAGGGTTCACAGGAGGCTGAATCTTTATTCGATAAGGGCTTATTCGATCTAATCGTACCACGTAATCCTTTAAAAGGTGTTGTGAGTGAGTTATTTCAGCTCCACGCTTTCGTTCCCTCGAATCAAAATTCAATCAAGTAAAGCCTTACTTAACTTAAAAAATGAATTCTTTTTTTTTTTATTTCTTCCGCAAAATTTGGCACGGGGAAGAAAATGAATTTCATGCTCCCTTCTTAACATTACATGTGTATATATACTTCAACTATAGCAAATAGCGGCATAGAGTCTTGCATCTTTCTACATCTCTAGCGGATCTCTAGTTTTACTAAGAATCCTTGTTGTTGGATCGGATTATAACTACCTTTTTGGGAATTTGTACGAAAATCTTTATGAAATTTTATTAAAAAAAAATGCTAAGACAAGATAATAACTAAAATAATGCAAACGTCTATTATGATACATATATCTCATGTCGAAAGATGAGTAAGTCCATTTATTTAATTCGACATTCCTCATTCCTTTTCTATATATACTCACGTAGATATTACTTAGTATAATTATATATTGAATTAGTATAATTATAAGATACCTTTTATAACAATCAATAAATAACAGGTAAAACTATTAATATAACAATGAAAATATTAAGTCGAGGTATCCATTCTATGACAACTCTCACCACCTTACCCTCTATTTTTGTGCCTTTAGTGGGCCTAGTATTTCCGGCAATTGCAATGGCTTCTTTATTTCTTCATGTTCAAAAAAACAAGATTTTTTAAATATGCTGTCTATTTTTTTTTTTCAAAACTTAGACTTTGACGATAACACAGCTATCTATTTAGTAGACTAGAATCTAACATGTGGCTTACTCCAAACATAAGCGATTATACATACGTAAACATGATATCTGAGGAAATCAATTAGAAGTATTTCAAAATAGAAAATAGATAAGTTTCAAAATAGAAAATAGATAAGAGATCGGGCGACAAATGTTTGAGATATAAAATCAATATACCTATATGGATGTAGGTATCTATAGGGAATCATATAAAGGTGATGTTATTATTTTAGATCTAAGTAATTCGATGAATTACTTAGATCTAAAGTAAAGGTTCACATCAAAATAGTGCTAGTTGATTAGAGTTACTTCGGAAACAAAAAAAGTAAAATAGATTTTTTTTGATTCTCTTAATTCCAATAAAATGCAACGAGATCTAGTATGAATTGGCGATCAGAACGTATATGGATAGAATTTATAAGAGGATCTCGAAAAATCAGCAATTTCTGCTGGGCCTTTATCCTTTTTTTAGGTTCATTAGGGTTTTTATTGGTTGGAACTTCCAGTTATCTTGGTAGGGATTTGATAGCTTTATTTCCGTCTCAGCAAATAATTTTTTTTCCACAGGGGATCGTAATGTCTTTCTATGGGATTGCCGGTCTCTTTATTAGCTCCTATTTGTGGTGCACAATTTTGTGGAATGTAGGTAGCGGTTATGATCGATTCGATAGAAAAGAAGAAATAGTGTCTATTTTTCGTTGGGGGTTTCCTGGAAAAAATCGTCGAATCTTCCTACGATTCCTTATGAAAGACATTCAGTCCATCAGAATAGAAGTTAAAGAGGGTATTTATGCACGTCGTGTCCTTTATATGGAAATAAGAGGCCAAGGGGCCATTCCCTTGACGCGTACCGATCAGAATCTGACCCCACGAGAAATTGAGCAAAAGGCTGCCGAATTGGCCTATTTCTTGCGTGTACCAATTGAAGTTTTTTGAAAAATGAAGTTCAGAATGAATTTTGTTCGTAGCAAGAGGGATAAAACTGAAATGAAAGAATAGTCTTTTTTATAGACCATAGTAATAGTATAATAACTTAACTGGAATTTCTTCAGAATGCTCATTTGACCCAAAGCAGACGTATACGGAACAGCCAGAAAACTTTCTTTGTCCGAAATTTTGATCCGTATGTAAATCAACTGCACAGTAACAAAAAAAAGTGGATTCTTTGTTATTTTCTTTCTGTATTATTTCGAAATTCAAGGATTAACTAATAAATCACAAATCAAAAACTAAAAAACAGGGAATGGATTCATAATAGTATGCATATGACTTGTAATAGAACTTATGTTTGATATAAATATTAGTAGTGTAGAGAGTTAACGAATGAAGTGAGTTCATTAAAAAATAAAAGACGAAAAAATGGAAAAAAAGAAAGCATTCATTCCCCTTCTATATCTTGCATCTATAGTATTTTTGCCCTGGTGGATCTCTCTTTCATTTAATAAAAGCCTAGAATCTTGGGTTACTAATTGGTGGAATACTGGTCAATCCGAAATTTTTTTGAATGATATTCAAGAAAAGAGTATTATAAAAAAAGTTCTAGAATTAGAGGAACTCTTTCTCTTGGACGAAATGCTAAAGGAATACCCAGAAACACATCTACAAAAGCTTCGTATCGGAATCTACAAAGAAACGATCCAATTGATCAAGATGCACAATGAGGATCGTATCCATATGATTTTGCACTTCTCGACAAATATAATCTGTTTCGTTATTCTAAGTGGTTATTCTATTCTTGGTAATGAAGAACTTGTTATTCTTAACTCTTGGGTTCAAGAGTTCCTATATAACTTAAGCGACACAATAAAAGCTTTTTCTATTCTTTTATTAACTGATTTATGTATAGGATTTCATTCACCCCATGGTTGGGAACTAATGATTGGTTCTGTCTACAAAGATTTTGGATTTTCTCATAACGATCAAATTATATCCGGTCTTGTTTCCACTTTTCCAGTCATTCTTGACACAATTTTAAAATATTGGATCTTCCGTTATTTAAATCGTGTATCTCCCTCACTTGTAGTGATTTATCATTCAATGAATGACTGAAAAATATAATGTTTGTTACTTTGTACATAAGTAAAACATTCAAAATTGTACTTATTCCTTCTACCCATCGCGAAGGATGCCTCCTATATTCGAGTAACTTTATTTCAGTAAATAGCAGAATCATGGATAGGGAACTATACTAGGGACCTACCTAATTTTATTGTAGAAATTTTTGGGCTCAATGATTGGACCATGCAAACTAGAAATACCTTTTCTTCGATAAAGGAAGAGATTACTCGATCTATTTCCGTATCACTCATGATATATATAATAACTTGGGCACCCGTTTCAAATGCATATCCCATTTTTGCACAACAGGGTTATGAAAATCCACGAGAAGCAACCGGCCGTATTGTCTGCGCCAACTGCCATTTAGCTAATAAGCCCGTGGATATCGAGGTTCCACAAGCGGTACTTCCTGATACTGTATTTGAAGCAGTTGTTCGAATTCCTTATGATATGCAACTGAAACAAGTTCTTGCGAATGGTAAAAAGGGTGGTTTGAATGTGGGGGCTGTTCTTATTTTACCCGAGGGGTTTGAATTAGCCCCCCCCGATCGTATTTCTCCCGAGATTAAAGAAAAGATGGGCAATCTTTCTTTTCAGAGCTATCGTCCCACTAAAAAAAATATTCTTGTGATAGGTCCTGTTCCTGGTCAGAAATATAGTGAAATCACCTTTCCTATTCTTTCCCCGGACCCTGCGACTAAGAAAGATGTTCACTTCTTAAAATATCCCATATACGTAGGCGGGAACAGGGGAAGGGGTCAGATTTATCCCGACGGGAGTAAGAGTAATAATAATGTTTATAATGCTACAGCAGCAGGGATAGTAAGCAAAATAATACGAAAAGAAAAAGGAGGATATGAAATAACCATAGTGGATGCAGCGAATGGGCGTCAAGTGGTTGATATTATCCCTCCAGGACCAGAACTTCTTGTTTCAGAGGGCGAATCCATCAAACTTGATCAACCATTAACGAGTAATCCTAATGTGGGAGGATTTGGTCAGGGAGATGCGGAAATCGTCCTTCAAGATCCATTACGTGTCCAAGGCCTTTTGTTCTTTTTTGCATCTGTTATTTTGGCACAAATCTTTTTAGTTCTTAAAAAGAAACAGTTTGAGAAGGTTCAATTGTCCGAAATGAATTTCTAAATCTGGGGATTTATCAAATAAAGTTCGTAAAAAAAACCAAATTCTTGTTGGCAATTCTATAATTTAATTATGTATGATCAAAAAATTATGAAAAACTTTTTCCCTTGTTTTTTTTTTTATTCTTTTTCGACCCTATTTCGGTAATTACTTGTACCGCATTACTAGTCATAGTATGGATATTATATTGTCAGGAAGACTATTTTACCTCTTCTTTATTTCTTTGTTTTTTACAATACAAATAGGAGCGGTATTATTATGATTATTATGTCACTGGTGCCAGATTGAAATGTCATTGAATGTGTCTATTTTTATTCTAATAGAATAAAAATAGAGTAGATATTAAAAATAAGATAAGTAAATGGAGAATAGAAAAAAAATGAAGGGAACAAAGGATTCTAGAAGGAATTATGCATCTTTCTAGTATTCGATACCAGAAAAATTCCTTTTCTTGTTCTGGTGTCGAAATAATAAACTAATGAATTATTCTTGATCCCGTTCGTCAAAGATCTCTATTCTTAGTTTCAATTTTTCCCGGTTTATCAGAACCTTTTTTTCGATTTATTACATAAGTAGTGAACAAATTCAATGAATTTTTCAATTCTATTTTATATTAAAATAACTATAGAAAATTCTATTAGTATATTTTAATCTATTTAAAGGGTTTGTGATATCTGATCGATAGAAATATAATATTGTTATATTGGGATTGTATCATCCAGAAAGAGGGAATCGAGTGATTCTCTCTTTCTTTTTTTCGCTTTGAAATGAAAGTATCGACCGATACGATCGCGAAAGAGATGGTCTGAATCAATTTTTTTTTTGAAGCAATTCAGAATCAGAAAGAAATGAAGTTTTTTGAAAAAATAGGAAAGATCCATTTTTTCATTTATATGAATAAATTAGTCTAATTCTAATTAGTAAGAGCTCAACGGGACCTACCCCCTCTTTTTTTCTGATTTGAGGGGGATCCTGTTGAGTTCTTACGCTTTCATGTCTCCAACTCAGTTCATCCGATTATTACAGAGATGAACCTAAGCCGGAATATGAACCATAAAAGAAAATACCAACTAAACCGATCACAGGAATACCAGTTACAGTACCGATTATCCAAAGAGGAATCCTTCCAGTAGTCTCGGCCATTTGTCCCACTTCCCTCCCCATTTCATCAAGTGGTCGTGCTAGAGACAGAAACAGTCATAGATAATTATGAGATGATATCCTTCCGAATGGGATAAGATAATTCGTACTATTATTTAGTATTTTCTTTTATTTAATTGAAGAAATAATTGGAAAATAAAACAGCAAGTACAAAAATGAGTAATAACCCCCAGTAAAGACTGGTACGATTCAATTCAACATTTTGTTCGTTCGGATTTGATTGTGTCATAGCTCTATAATTCGGATTAGGTTTATCGTTGGATGAATTGCATTGCTGATATTGACCCTAAAAAAGAAACGGTAGGTACAGCTAGTCCGTGAACAGTTAACCATCGCACTGTAAAAATAGGATAAGTTTTATCGATAGTCATTTGGTCCTCCTAAAAAGATCTACTAAATTCATCGAGTTGTTCCAAAGAATCAAAACGGCCAGTTATTAATGGAATTCCTTGTCGGCTCTCTGTAAAATACTCATTTGGACGAGGGCTTCCAAAAACATCGTAAGCTAAACCCGTGCTGACGAATAACCAACCTGCAATGAATAGAGAAGGTATAGTAATGCTATGAATGACCCAGTATCGAATACTGGTGATAATATCAGCAAAAGAACGTTCTCCTGTGCTTCCAGACATGCCGAGCTCCACATATTCTTGTACAGTCAAAAGGGGGATCGATTCCGTAAAAGATGAGATCAGTAAATGGAAATTAACTGAAATTTTATCTTTGTAAGATCGTCAATATTGTACCGAGGGTGTTTTTAGAGTATACCGAATCAGTATAGCTATCCTTCTTCTGACGCAGCAACGCAATTTCACAATAAGTATCAAAATGAAGCACTAAAACTAAATAATATAATTTGTTTCTTCTTTTCTTGCTGCTTGTCGATGTAGAATCATATACCATTCATTCAATAGAAAATTCTGAAAATGCCTGTCTGTAGTATTAAGGATTCTATCGGTTATTGGCTTCGGGCTAGAAAGCGAAGATTGGGTAAAATGTGAATCCGACTGGTTGGTTTATAATAATTTAGGAAGCAGATTCTAATAGTCCCAAAATTCAATGAAATTAGACGTGAAATCTCGAAATATTTCTTTTGTGTTTGTAGTTATATTTTTGTTTGAATCTTTTTTTATTTTAAGGAATTGGTTAGTCGTCCAGTAACAAGTAACAGTAGTACATAGGATTCGATGAACGAAACAGAACAACGAATAGAAGAATAATAAATATTCGTAATGCACGCATTATTGTTTTATATTAGACTCAAACGATCGTTCTTCAACTAATTAGAAGAATGTTTTTAATATGGAAAGAATAAGAATAAATGGAGAACCTAGTTTCGAGTGATCTGATCGTGCGATACTTTTTTTCTTTTTAAAAAAGATTTTATGGAAATGAACCCACTACATAAAATCTAATTAGTGGGAATACAATTTCATAAATAAAGGGCATTATAAGGTCATTCATTCTTCAGCGATTCAAAGAGCATTTCATTTTTGGAATCAAGTTACACAACATAGTTTATTTATTATTTTTCTTTTTTTTTTTTTTTTTTTCTTTCTAATTATTTAGAATCCATTTAATAGATTTATATATTTACTAGATTTATATATTAAATTATTGTTTATAAATTCTTTATAATAAGAATATTTGTTTTGAAAACTCAAGAGTTGTTCAATGAATCCCTTGATTCCGAATTGCGGGATAGAGAGACAGATGATGAATTGATTTCTTACCTATGTCACAAGATTTTTGTTAGTATCATCTATAATCATAATAATAGATGAATCAAAAACTTTCAATTGAATATATTTTTTCAATTAGTATTTTTACTTATCCATCCGCGTATCTTTCAAAAATAGAAACTTAGGGAAGTGCTTTATAAACATATGGATAAAAATAACGTATTTCATTTAGCCTCGTCATGCCTACTATCACTAGTTATTTCGGTTTTCTACTAGCAGTTTTAACTATAACCTCAGCTCTATTTATCGGTCTGAACAAGATACGACTTATTTGATTAAAATTCATTGAATGCACAATTCAAAAAAAAGAAAGATTTCGGTGTTATTCAATATATTCTATATATTGTAGAGTTCTTTACCTTGTCAATTCAATTTCGAATTCTTGGTCATTGAGATTCATGGGCAATACCGATTAATATTTTAAGGATAGATATTACCTCTCCTTTTCCTCGTTCAACTAAATTGAAATGATTGAAGTTTTTCTATTTGGAATCGTATTAGGTCTAATTCCTATTACTTTGGCTGGATTATTTGTGACCGCATATTTACAATACAGACGGGGGGATCAGTTGGACCTTTGATTAATTAACAGTTCTTTTTTTTGATTGACCCCCTACTTGCTTTATAGGAGGTAAAATTTTGATTTCTGTTGAATTATTTCAGTATCATTTTGATTTAACAACAACAAGAATCGAATCACGCTCTATAGGATTTGAACCTACGACATCGGGTTTTGGAGACCCGCGTTCTACCGAACTGAACTAAGAGCGTTTTATTATCAAACTAAAAGCAACCCGAATATATCTTCGATACATATATTATCATAGAGAATATCATAAAATTAAATAAAAAAAGATTGATTCGATATATGTATGTTCAATTTTTATGGATCTCAATTGATTCCTCGTTACTGTTCAGAAGATAAGTAATAGGTAGGGATGACAGGATTTGAACCCGTGACATTTTGTACCCAAAACAAACGCGCTACCAAGCTGCGCTACATCCCTTTCAATTGGTCTACAGTGTTATTGTAGAGAATCCCTGTCTTGTTTTCCACATTTTTTATTTATTTCCTCCATTGGTATACACAAATTATCTTGCCATTTCTTCTTTTTTGTCTCATATCATATATAAAATATAATAAAAATAATAAAAAGACTTATATACGTATGAAATAATAAATATTAAATCCGCCGTAAAGAAAAATGAATATTTGGGGTGGGGCGGAAAGCTACATATTTTTTTTAATAAAAAAGGGAATATCTACCGAATTGAACTGTTGTACATTTCAATTTGAATTAGGAATTCCGCGGACAATACAAGCGGTTATTAACTATATATACATTTGATGGTATGTAATACCAGTATGTATTACAAATTACTATAAAGTAGGAGGGTTTTCAATGCGAGATCTAAAAACATATCTCTCCGTGGCACCGGTAGTAAGTACTATATGGTTCGGGGCTTTAGCGGGTCTATTAATCGAGATCAATCGTTTATTCCCGGATGCGTTGGTATTCCCGTTTTTTTCATTCTAGTTATTGACTTGGGAAGGGGTGAAGAAGATTAGAAAAACAATCAAATATCTTTGACTAATCCCCTTCCCCCTTCTTTTTTTTAGAGTTTTTAGACTTAGAATAAGTTAGAAAGAATCAAAATGGATTCAACCTCAGTCAAACTCGGACGCGGCGCCAGGTTCAAATTTAATTAATAAAAGAGTGAGAACGAAAATGAAAATGTGATGGCTAGGGCAACAATATCATACAAAATACTTAAATGAAAAACTGTACTGCGATTCTAAATTTAGAAATTATTGTATTACTATATTTTAATATTTGATTGTAACGAAATCTTTCATAATTTTATTTCGAGTTACCAATTTTTCTTTTTTTCTTCATTTTGGATCGGAAAATGGAAGAGTTGCGTGAATCAAAAATCCAAGGGAGGTTCATGGCCAAGGGTAAAGATGCCCGAGTAACTGTTATTTTGGAATGTACTCGTTGTGTTCGAAACGGTGTGTTAATAAGGAATCAATAGGGATTTCCAGATATATTACTCAAAAGAATCGACACAATACGCCTAGTCGATTGGAATTGAGAAAATTCTGTCCCCGGTGTTACAAACATACGATTCATGGGGAGATAAAGAAATAGATCGAACCGATCGGCTGTGTGTCACCCTTTTCCAATCCAAGGAAGATGAAAAATTACATATATTAGACATATTTTAGATTTAAATATAAACAAACCAAATCCTATTTCGATCGGATCTAAAATGATTTAGAATTAAGAAATAGGATTTTCGGGATAAGGAATAAAAAAACCATGGATAAATCCAAGCGACTCTTTCTTAAATCCAAACGATCTTTTCGTAGGCGTTTGCCCCCGATTCCATCGGGGGATCGAATTGATTATAGAAACATGAGTTTAATTAGTCGATTTATTAGTGAACAAGGAAAAATATTATCTAGACGGGTAAATAGATTGACCTTAAAACAGCAACGCTTAATTACTATTGCTATAAAACAAGCTCGTATTTTATCTTTGTTACCTTTTCTTAATAATGAGAAACAATTTGAAAGAAGCGAGTCGACCGCTAGAACTATTGGTCTTAGAACCAGGAATAAATAGACTTAGCTTACTCTTTAATTGAATTAAAATTCTAATCCAAACTCAACCGCAGATTGATTCTTTGTTCGAAAAATCCGAAAATCTAGATTCGATTGTCGTGTCGTAAGAAAAAGAAAGAATAGTGGAAGAAGAATAAATCGTTTTTTTTTTTATTGAACATATTTGCTCATTTTGACCACTTTATCATATTTTATCATACTAATTTCTACTCTACCTTCTCGGAGTTCATTCTCCAGAGAACTCCATTTTAAGCATTCCGCTGGATTCTTTGCAATCTTCGTATTTTATGATCTCATTGGAAATCATATAAAGACAATTTCTATTTAATATCGCGATTTGGGCAAGTATTTTACGATTAAGAAGCAACTGCCTCTTGTACAGATTGTGTATGAATCTACTATAACTGTAGTCTACCTTATTAGATCGAATTACTGCATTTATTCGAGCGATCCACAACTGTCGAAAATTTCTTTTTTGCCTACCTCTATCCCGATAAGCTGAAGCCAAAGCTCTTATTTTCTGTTGAGTAATAGTTCGAGTAAGTCTTGAATGAGCCCCTCGAAAGCTTGATGCAAATAAACGAATTTTTGTTCTACGTCTCCGAGCTATATATCCTCGTTTAATTCTAGTCATTGAATAAATGAAACTTTGATGAATAACTAATGGATTTCCTTTCTTTCAGTTATTCCTTTCTCCTTTCCTAGTCTATTAATAACAAAACGTATTTTTCCAATGTATAAAATAAAAATTCCAATGGCTTTTGCTACTATAACCTTCCCGACCACTATTTCTTTTTTTGTTCTAATCACCCCAAAATACGAAATAGTATTTTTACTAGGTATAAAAAACAAAAATAGAGTAAATAAATAAAAATAGAAATGGATAAAGAAATAGTGGGTTCCTTCGTTTCTATGGTTACTTCTTAAACGGTGAGGTCCTCTCTATACACCGGAGCTCCTTCTTTTATTTCATCAATGTTATTGTTAACTTGTACAGTTCACCCTCTTTGGCTCTACCCATGAATTATCTAGTAATCGGTCTTTCACAACGAGATCTACCTATACAGTAACGGTATTTAATTATGAAGATTGGTTGGGTAGCTGACCCTCTTAGTCCGTTCTTGGAAGAATAAGGCTATAATCCTTCTGTTAAATAGGATTTCCTCTGCTTAATGGATAAGCATTTGTTACCAATGGGGAATTCTTTCTCATCTAAAATTGAAAATAGAGATGATTGGATTTGCACCAATAGAAACCATAAATTTGATACACAATAAAAGGATACGATAAATCTTTGTTTATTTATTTTCGGTAGTGAACGGATTTCTTCCATTCATTCTATCCTATTCACTGTACTTATAACTGATACGGGAAAAATTTTGTACTTTCTTTTGTCCCGGTCCATGGTCTAAACGAGTCGCACATACACCCTAGTACATGTTCCTCGACGCTGAGGGCATCCCCGAAGGGCGGGCGATTTGGTGACATTTCTGATTGGCTGTCTTGTGTTTCTAATAAGTTGTTTAATAGTTGGCATGTTGAATTGTATACATAATGAGTTGGTTTAGATCAATCCTAACCGGATGATTATGAATTACTTCTATATTCGATATTAATAATTAATATGATTAATAGTAATATATTAACCCCGGTAAAAAGAGAAAATCGAAAATTTCGGATTTTTGCGTGAAATACCTGCTATTTGTTATTCAACCGCTACAAGATCAACAATTCCATGAGCTTGGGCTTCTGTTGCTGACATAAAAACATCCCTTTCCATGTCTTCGGATATAACCCATAAGGGTTTGCCTGTTCTTTGTACATAAACCCTTGTGAGGATTTCGCGCAGCCTCAGTAGTTCTTTCGCTTCCAGGATAAATTCTACCGTTTGTGCCTCATAAAAAGAACTAGCAGGTTGATGGATCATTACCCTGATGATTTAATAAATGGTTTTCTCTATCTTACATCATTATCATGATGAGTCAAAGATAATAAAAAAAAGATAGGATTAACAACCGTACAGGCATCCTTTGTGCAGTGCATACGGCTCCACAATGGAATTCATTTTTACCTTCCAGCGAAGGAATAGAAAATATAGGATCTAGCAGACCCAGAGCAGTAAATGATCCAATAACCACCCTTCCTTTTTTTTAGTAATTTCAAAATACTATGATGGTTCCGTTGCTTTATGATTTCGTTTGTTATTCAGCAATCCCAAAGTTTCTTTTTTTTATTTTTTTTCTTAAAAATAAATATTTCGTAGTCTTTCATAACAGAAATATTGTTAAGAGTCTTCCGTCGTGAAAACAAAAAAGTTTGTGACGCTGAAAGAGGCCTCCGCGATAAATCAGCCTACAATCGGAAATGCCTTTTATCTCATACTACTCTTTCGATACATAACCTAATGGTTTAGAAAAAAAAAATTCTCATATCGAATTCAAAGTGCCATGCTATTATTACTTAATATTTTATATGGCGAAGGCATAGTTTTCTTTTTGTCTAAAAAAAACTCATTGGCGCCGAGCGTGCGGGAATGCTAGACGTTTGGTAATTTCTCCTCCGACTAGAATAAAAGATCCCATTGAAGCGGCTAATCCCATGCATATTGTCTGTACATCTGGTTGCACAAATTGCATAGTATCATAAATACCTAATCCGCTTATTACCCCTCCACCGGGAGAGTTTATAAATAAATACAGATCTTTGGTATCATCCTCCATACTGAGATATACCATAAGACTAATAAGTTGATTCGAAATATCACTATCAACCTCTTGGCCTAAAAAAAGTAATCTTTCTCGATAAAGTCGGTTGATTAGGATAAAATTGTATCCCTTAAGAACCGTACGGGCACCTTTTGATGCATACGGTTCAAAAAAAATAGCGAAAAAAGAATCAATGTTTAGATTTTAGCCTTCTTTAGAGGACTCTTTCTAACTTCTAATGAAGGGGCTTTTTCTTACCTTCCATTTTTTTTTCAAAATGGATGAGTTTTGTCCTTTGGCCCGCGGTCGTTTATCTATACTATAAATTTCAATAAATAAAAAAACAATTCATTAAATTTTCAATTTATCGAACTAACTTTTCATTGATATATTGTTTCATCGAGATTCAATTTCAATTCCGATGTCATTTTCTTGTTCCAAAATGGTCTTCTTCAATTCTTTTAGGTTTATGCTCTACTCCGAGTCAAGATCTGCCCGATTTGGATTTGCACATATAGGACAAATGCCCCAATAGCATGGCTTTTTGCTACGACTTCTTTTTTTTTTTCAATTTACTTCATATTACTCGATTGATTAAAAGTTTTCTATCAATGCTATTGATAAATCGAATATGATACAAGTAGTAGTAATCATAGAATAGATAGATTCCAAATTGAGTTTTTTCTAAGCGGAGCCTGGATACTTCATTTTATTAGTACAACCGAGAAAACCATAAATTATTCTAATTGATAATATTAATCTGGATACCCCCCAAAAAATAGATCTAATTGCACTTCACGCTCCAAATTTTTGATGATTAAATCAATCCGTCTTGGGCGAAAGAGAGGATATCTCGATCGGGGGAGAGAACGGGGAAATACCATATGACCCAATATATCTGACAAGTCGCACTATAGGTCAACCCACGATGCGTCTTCCTCTCCGGGACTTCGAAAAGGTACTTTTGGAACACCAATAGGCATTAAAGCAAAGAAAAAAGAATTAAGTACTATAGCTAACTTTGATGTGGAAGCGTAACAACGGGTTTATTGTCTTAATAAATAAGATGGGCCTTTATCAGATTTTATCTTTTAGCATATTTTATACATAGATTTAATAAGTTCATAAAAAAGGAAAACAGAATTAATAAGGGAAACTTCTTCCCGAATAGGTTTTTGAATGATGAACAAGTATGTATACATTCACTCCTATAAAATAGGATCAATTCCCATCTACCATTGCGTATTGGTACTTATCGAGTATAGAATAGATCTGCTTCTTTTTGTTCCTACGAATAGAATCGAATTGTTCCATTATTACTAAAAGAATAGACTAAATATTAATCCTTTCGCCAAGATAATCCCCTCAAAAGGGGAGGTCCGTAGCATAGTTTTTTTTTTCAGTGCAATAAAGTTACATAGTGTCTATTTTTCCTTGATAAAGGGGTATTTCCATGGGTTTGCCTTGGTATCGTGTTCATACCGTTGTATTGAATGATCCCGGTCGTTTGCTTTCTGTTCATATAATGCATACAGCTCTAGTTGCTGGTTGGGCCGGTTCAATGGCCCTATACGAATTAGCAGTTTTTGATCCCTCTGATCCTGTTCTTGATCCAATGTGGAGACAGGGTATGTTCGTTATACCCTTCATGACTCGTTTAGGAATAACCAATTCATGGGGGGGTTGGAGTATCACAGGAGGGACTATAACGAATCCGGGTATTTGGAGTTACGAAGGTGTGGCCGGAGCACATATTGTGTTTTCTGGATTGTGCTTCTTAGCAGCTATCTGGCATTGGGTGTATTGGGATCTAGAAATATTTTGTGATGAACGTACAGGAAAACCTTCTTTGGATTTGCCGAAGATTTTTGGAATTCATTTATTTCTCTCAGGGTTGGGTTGCTTTGGTTTTGGTGCATTTCATGTAACCGGATTGTATGGTCCGGGAATATGGGTATCCGATCCTTATGGATTAACCGGAAGGGTACAAGCCGTAAATCCTGCGTGGGGTGTCGAAGGGTTTGATCCTTTTGTTCCGGGCGGAATAGCCTCGCATCATATTGCAGCAGGTACATTGGGCATATTAGCGGGCCTATTCCATCTTAGTGTTCGTCCGCCCCAACGTCTATACAAAGGATTACGTATGGGAAATATTGAAACCGTCCTTTCCAGTAGTATCGCTGCTGTATTTTTTGCAGCTTTTGTTGTTGCTGGAACTATGTGGTATGGTTCAGCAACTACCCCGATTGAATTATTTGGGCCCACTCGTTATCAATGGGATCAGGGATACTTCCAGCAAGAAATATATCGAAGAGTTAGTACCGGGTTAGCCGAAAATCAAAGTTTATCAGAAGCTTGGTCTAAAATTCCTGAAAAATTAGCTTTTTATGATTATATCGGGAATAATCCCGCAAAAGGTGGATTATTCAGAGCGGGTTCCATGGACAACGGGGATGGAATAGCTGTTGGTTGGTTAGGACACCCTGTTTTTAGAGATAAAGAAGGGCGCGAACTTTTTGTACGCCGTATGCCGACCTTTTTTGAAACATTTCCGGTTGTTTTGGTAGACGGAGACGGAATTGTTAGAGCCGATGTTCCTTTTCGAAGAGCAGAATCGAAGTATAGTGTTGAACAGGTCGGTGTAACTGTTGAGTTCTATGGCGGTGAACTCAATGGAGTCAGTTATAGTGATCCTGCTACTGTGAAAAAATATGCTAGACGTGCTCAATTGGGTGAAATTTTTGAATTAGATCGTGCTACTTTGAAATCCGATGGGGTTTTTCGTAGCAGTCCAAGGGGTTGGTTTACTTTTGGGCATGCTTCCTTTGCTTTGCTCTTCTTCTTCGGACACATTTGGCATGGTGCGAGAACCTTGTTCAGAGATGTCTTTGCTGGTATTGACCCAGATTTGGACGCTCAAGTAGAATTTGGGGCATTCCAAAAACTTGGAGATCCAACTACAAAAAGAGTCTAGTCTGATACAAGATTGCTCTGTTCTTTTTTTCCTTTATTTTTTGATTTGACATAGATAGGGTACCGGATAAATCTTTATTCGGATTGCTTACTTTTCATTTCTTTGACTCTTGTCTTGGTCTTTTTTTTATCCGTAAAAAGATCCCAATTAAACAGGTATGGAAGCTATAATTGTAAACCGAAATCAAATCTATGGAAGCATTGGTTTATACATTCCTCTTAGTCTCGACTCTAGGAATAATTTTTTTCGCTATCTTTTTTCGCGAACCGCCTAAAGTTCCAACTCCAACTAAAAAGGCAAAATGATTTCTCATTATCTCAATTGAAGTAATGAGCCTCACAATATTGTGAGGCTCATTACTTCAACTAGTCCCCGTGTTCCTCGAATGGATCTCTTAGTTGTTGAGAGGGTTGCCCAAAAGCAGTATATAAGGCATACCCAGTAAAACTTACAAGTAAACCAGATATAGAGATGGCAACTAGGGTTGCTGTTTCCATTATTATATAATTTCAAGACCACAATGGATCTATAATAAGATCATTTATTTACAACGGAATGGTATACAAAGTCAACAGATCTCACTGAATAAAAAAAAATATAGGATTATTTATGGCTACACAAACCGTTGACGATAGTTCTAGATCTGGGCCAAGACGAACTGTTGTAGGGGATTTATTGAAACCATTGAATTCGGAATATGGTAAAGTGGCTCCTGGGTGGGGAACTACACCTTTAATGGGTGTCGCGATGGGTTTATTTGCGATATTCCTATGTATTATTTTGGAGATTTATAATTCTTCCATTTTACTGGACGGAATTTCAAGCAATTAGATTCGATTCACAAGAACCCCTAAATAACTTTTCAATAAAAAGGAAAGTCTAAAGTATGTAGGTTTCTGCTTTTTAGCCCACTATTTTTTGGTAGTTCGATCGTGGAATTTATTTTTTTCTGTATTTCCGGAATATGAGTGTGTGACTTGTTAGAATTGATCCTATGGATACGACAGAGAAGAAGTCGGTCATCTTGATGAAGATGATTTGATCTCGTTGGATATTCAGTCTAGGCTAGTATCTGGAGCACAGAATATATGAAATAGATTCCAAAATATTAGAACAAATATTAGAACTATGATTCATACTTATCAGACCTCGTGGCCGGACTCCGAAACAAGAGTTAGAAGTGATAAATAAAAAAAATTTATTCTTTCGTTTCTACTTATTTTGGTTAAAGGATAAACCTTTCTTTAGCTTTTTTCATTATATTCAGTCATTGAATAAGCATTGAATAAGTGATAATCCAAGGGTTCTTACTCAGGGAATTTTTGAACTTTTTTTGGAAGGTTTTTTATTGAATCATCGTGGTTCTAGTCTGAATCTAAGGTTTTAATTGATTCATAGGGTCTTAACAAGATAATTCCTATCAATAATAAAGAAAACAAGAGTAAAGTCGCATTACATACAAATCAAAGAAAAAAAATAGGTAAATAGAAGATTCAAGAGGCCCCTAATGATCAATATAACTATGAATGAGCCGACTTGATATTTGGGCATTATAACTACAAAGAAGACTTTTCGGATTTTGATTCTTTCGTATCTTGATACAAAAAATTGAATCATAGCATTAAGAAGTTTGAAACTTTTTAGTACACATATCCGTTACGAGCGGTATTTGGGTGTTTCTGTTTGAGCCGTACGAGACGAAATTCTCATATACGGTTCTCAGAGGGGGGTCCCCTTGGTTTACCTATCTCAATAAAGTGTATGATTGGTTCGAAGAACGTCTTGAAATTCAGGCGATTGCAGATGATATAACTAGTAAATACGTTCCTCCTCATGTCAACATATTTTATTGTCTAGGAGGAATTACGCTTACTTGTTTTTTAGTACAAGTAGCTACGGGGTTTGCTATGACTTTTTACTACCGTCCGACCGTTACTGAGGCTTTTGCTTCTGTTCAATATATAATGACGGAAGCAAATTTTGGTTGGTTAATCCGATCAGTTCATAGATGGTCGGCAAGTATGATGGTCTTAATGATGATCCTGCACGTATTTCGCGTGTATCTTACTGGTGGATTTAAAAAACCTCGTGAATTGACTTGGGTTACAGGTGTGGTTCTGGCTGTATTGACCGCATCCTTTGGTGTAACTGGTTATTCCTTACCTCGGGACCAAATTGGTTATTGGGCAGTCAAAATTGTAACAGGTGTACCGGAAGCTATTCCAGTAATAGGGTCGCCTTTGGTAGAGTTATTACGCGGAAGTGCTAGTGTGGGACAATCTACCTTGACTCGTTTTTATAGTTTACACACTTTTGTATTACCTCTTCTTACTGCCGTATTTATGTTAATGCACTTCCCAATGATACGTAAGCAAGGCATTTCTGGTCCTTTATAGAGAATAGAAATCATAGATTTGTAATTAGTTATTTATGATTACTCAGGGGGGAAGAAGAGTATTTCATTGCTGCAAATATGGATTATTGAAAAATAAGACATGTATTTGGATATTTCCCTTCAACTCCACGAAATTTTATTCGTTATTTTTCAATAATAGTTGAAGGGAATTCTTCGAAGAGAAAATGGATTATGGGAGTGTGTGACTTGAACTATTGATTGGACCGTGTAGATATATGTCTTTTTATCTGCCACATTGGGATTCACAACAAAATGTGTCTTTATTCCAACCACCGCGAAAGCTCCATACAGAGGGTAGGCTGGTTCGCTTGAAGAGAATCTTTTCCATGATCAGACTTGACCATGTCGTGCATGACCAGGCTCCGTAAGATCCATTAGAATAGGTGATATATATGCCATAATACAGATTATGTTTTATCTATTTCACTTACTTAATAGTATGAAAATGCATTCATTTCCTCTGCATTGACTCGATTTATAATACTATCGGAGTGAAACAAGGGATCTAAAGAAGAACATAGGCTAGACTCTATTAGTAACAAGTAAATCCTTTGGATGTAAAAAGTATCAATATTTTTGGGGGCTAAAGCCCCATCGCAAGGTTTGAGACGACCCAGAAAGCACTTGAACATTATCAACTTTGTAAGCCTACTTGGGTATTGAGCATTTATCTGTACGAACTTAATTCCTTGCAATGGATAATTGTAACTCTTGAAAACGGAATCCGCTAAATTTTTTCTTACATTGAATCACTCATTTATTTTATATATGCTTGGATAAGATATCGATTTTTTTTTCTGGATCCAGTTGGTTCGTTTGATTTGTGCTCGAGCCGGATGATGAAAAATTATCATGTCCGGTTCTTTCGGGGGATGGATCCATAATAATTCACCTATCCTAATAACAAAAAAACCAGATTTGAATGATCCTGTATTAAGAGCTAAATTGGCTAAGGGTATGGGTCATAATTATTACGGAGAACCCGCATGGCCCAATGATCTTTTATATATTTTTCCAGTAGTCATTCTAGGTACTATTGCATGTAACGTGGGCTTAGCGGTTCTAGAACCATCAATGATTGGTGAACCCGCAGATCCATTTGCAACTCCTTTGGAAATATTGCCGGAATGGTATTTCTTTCCCGTATTTCAAATACTTCGTACAGTGCCAAATAAGTTATTGGGTGTTCTTTTAATGGTTTCCGTACCGGCGGGATTATTAACTGTACCATTTTTGGAGAATGTCAATAAATTCCAAAATCCATTTCGTCGTCCAGTAGCGACAACCGTCTTTTTGATTGGTACCGCAGTAGCTCTTTGGTTGGGTATTGGAGCAACATTACCGATTGATAAATCCCTAACTTTAGGGCTTTTTTAAATTGATTCAATTGTGAAATAAATAAAATATCACGATGTGTGTATCTAGGGAATAGTTGCTTCAAAGTGAATTACCCCTAGATACACATATTTAATGAAATTTTTGATTTATTTTGAGTATACGGATTCTGTTAAAGATTCAAACTTCATTTTCGTCTTTTTTTTTTATAAAGTTTTTTTACAACAAAAATCCAATGGATTTCAAATTTATGCAAAATTCTTTTCCATTTCGAGAATGTCTAATATATGTTTTACGTCTTCTATGCGAAAATGTTTGATTTTCATAAGTTCGTCTGGACTATTATTCAAAAGGTCAAATAATGTATGTATATTGCACCTTTTGAGGCAATTATAGATCCTAGGAGGCAATTCTGATTGGTCAATAAAAATATATTTTAATGCTCTTTCTTTTTTCTTTTTTCTTAGTTTCGCCAATTTCTCATGAAAAGTAAAAAGGGGTAAAGTAACTTTTTGTTTATTATTTTTAAAATGGAAGTTTTCTTTTTCTTCTTCCGCATGTAAAAAAGGAATAAATAAATCAATCAAATTCCGAGAGGCTTCATGAAGTGCTTCTTTAGGAGTTAAACTTCCATTGGTCCATATTTCGAGAAAAAGTATCTCTTGTTTTTCATTCCCATTTACATAAGAATGAATACTATGATTAACATTTCGAACAGGCATGAATATAGCATCCATAGGATAACTTGCGTCTTGAAAATTATTTGGCGTTTGTATATGATATCCGCGATTCCTCTCGATCTTTAATTCAATACAAAAATTAATTGGTTCCGTTAGGTTAGCTATATGCTGTGTATTATCAACGATTTCCACCGAAGGTGGTAAGATGATGTCTTGAGCAGTTACGCATCCAGGACCCTTGACACAAATAGACGCATCACGAGTTCCATACAGATTACTTCTCAATACAATTTCTTTCAAATTCATTAAAATTTCATGTACTGATTCTTGAATACCGACTATGGTAGAGTATTCATGTGGGATTTTTTCAGATTTTGCACGTGTGATACATGTTCCCTCTATTTCTCCAAGCAAAGCTTTTCGCATCGCAATGCCTATAGTATCCCCTTGTCCCTTCATAAGTGGAGACAGAATAAAGCGTCCATAATAAAGACGCTTACTGTCTGCTCTTGATTCAACACACTTCCACTTTAGTGTCCGAGTCGATACTCTGATTTTCTCTCGAACCATAGTAATATTTTTTGATAAAATCATTGAATTATTTATTTCTCTTGAAATTTCTCTTCAATGTTTATTTTTACACACGTCGTTTTTTTAGGGGGCCTACAGCCATTATGTGGCATAGGGGTTACATCCCGTATGAAACTTAATAGTATACCGCTTCTCCGAATAGCTCTTAATGCTGCATCTCTTCCGAGACCGGGGCCCTTTATCATAACTTCGGCTCGTTGCATCCCTTGATCCACTACTGCCCGAATAGCATTTCCTGCTGCGGTTTGGGCGGCAAATGGTGTCCCTCTTCTTGTACCTTTGAATCCACACGTACCGGCGGAGGACCAAGAAATTACCCGACCCCGTACATCTGTAACAGTCACAATTGTATTGTTGAAACTTGCTTGAACATGAATAACGCCCTTTGGTATTCTACGCGTACTTTTACGTGAGCTAATACGTCCATTTCTACGTGAACCGATTCTTGGTATGGGTTTTGCCATATTTTATCATCTCATAAATCTAAGTCAGAGATATATGGATATATCCATTTCATGTCAAAACGGATCCTTTAATTTCTTTTTATGTATATATTGTGGGTGGCCTTTAGGGGTCCTTTTTTTTATAAAGATTATCCTTGTCTTTGTTTATGTCTCGGATTGGAACAAATTACCATAATTCGTCTCCGCCTACGGATCAGGCGACATTTTTCACAAATTTTCCGAATGGAGGCCCTTATTTTCATATTTTTTATTCCTTACCTTAATCTACTTATTGGAAGAAAATAAGTTTCTTGAAATTTTCTATTTCGAATTGGATCTCCCTACAAAAAAAAGAATATTGCACGTGAAAAGACTACTTCACCTAATCATTCGAATCTTTGTTTCGTAGTCTATAAATTATACGCCTTCTGGTCCTGGTTGAATCGTAACAACTTACTGAAATTTTGACTCTCTATTACCTAGTATATGGATAAAACTATGTTGAATCCTTCCTGAAACGTAACCTAGAATTGGATCCTCATTATCTAAACAAACCCAAAACATATCATTGGTAAGTGATTCAGTAATTAAACCTTCAGAAATCCTTTTTTGCTCTTTCATTCCAGACGAAACACCCTTCAAAGTATCAATTAATCAAGGGGGAGTCGTATTATAAACTATAAACCCACCTCTTTTCTTTTTTTTTTTTTTTTTACAAATAGGGAAGTTCTGTGTATAATTCGAATATCATAAAGATTACCATATATAACACAAAATTTCGCCGCCGATTCCCTGTAGTCGAGCTTCTCGGTCTGTCATTATACCCCGAGAAGTAGACAGAATTACAATGCCCATTCCGCCTAAAATTCTAGGAATTTTTTGATAGTTAGAATATATTCGGAGACCAGGTCGACTGATCCGTTTTAAATTTAAAATCGTTTTATATGGTCCTTTCCTATTTCTTCTATGTCGTAGGGTTAAAACCCAAAAATCCTTGTTGCTTTCCCGATGTTTCCTTACGTTTTCAATAAAACCTTCTCGTAAAAGTATTTTAACAATGTTTTCGGTGATGTTAGTAGATGGTATTCGAACCATTCCTTTTCTATTCATGTCAGCATTGCGAATAGAGGTTATTATGTTAGCAATAGTGTCCTTACCCATGATAAACGAAAATTATTGGTTACTTAAATTTTTGATCTAATCAACATTCTTTTTTATTAAATAGTTATGAATTTTAAAAGGTATATACGTGATACACAATCTACTAATTAATTTCATTCAAATAGTATAACTATCTCACGGTCTGTCTCATTTTATAATACTTCAGGTGCTAATGAAATTATTTTAGTGAAATTTAACTGTCTCAATTCTCGGGCAATCGCACCAAAAATTCGAGTTCCTTTTGGATTTCCTTCTTGATCAATAACAACCGCAGCATTGTCATCATATCGTATTATCATACCATTTTCTCGTTTGAGTTCTTTACAAGTACGTACAATTACAGCTCTGATCACTTCTGATCTTTCTAGAGGTGTATTTGGGACGGCTTTCTTGATTACAGCAACAATAACGTCACCAATATGAGCATATCGTCGATTACTAGCCCCTATGATTCGAATACACATCAATTCTCGGGCTCCGCTGTTATCTGCTACATTCAAAAGGGTTTGAGGTTGAATCATATTATTTTGGAATCTTTTCTTTCAATGCAAAGGGCGAAGTAAAAAAAAAAAAAAAGAAATATTGTTTTTCAAAAAAAAAAAAAATAAATCTGCAATTGTTTTTTTTTTCATCTTAAACAAAGATCGCTTTCCTTTGATTCTACATTTCTATCCCGAAGTAATGAATTGGGTTCGTATAGGCATTTTGGATGCCGCTATTGAAATAGCTTTTCTGGCTATATTTTCGGCTACTCCACTCATTTCATAAAGTATTCTACCTGGTTTAACAACAGCTACCCAATATTCGGGGGATCC
>NW_026124964.1:5000-24970 GCF_025177605.1 Cucumis melo
TAACCGGTGAGAAACCACTATTTATAAATTAATAATTGAATTGATTTAATTGAAAAAAAAAATAATTCTCTTTTGAGAGAACGCTAAGTATCACTTCACTATATATAACGGAACCTTTTTTTTTTAAGACCGACTCGTTAATACTTAATAATCCTAGTGATTGGATTTAGATCCTATTCTGATAGGAAATGAGATATTTAAATGATTTCTTTTTTATCGAATGACTATTCAGCTATTGTATTTTCATGTAAATAGGGGCAAGAAAGCTCTATGGAAAAAAGATGGTTAAATTCGATGTTGTCTAAAGGGAAGTTAGAATACAGGTGTAGGCTAAATAAATCAATCAATAGTCTTGGTCCTATTGAAAGTGAAGGATCAATTATAAATAATATGAATAAAAACATTCCTAGTCATAGTGATAGTTACAATTCTAGTTACAGTACTGTTGATGATTTAGTCGGCATTCGGAATTTCATATCTGATGACACTTTTTTAGTTAGGGATAGTAATAGCTGCAGTTATTCCATCTATTTGGATATTGAAAATCAAATTTTTGAGATTGACAATGATCCTTCTTTTGTAAGTGAACTAGAAAGTTCTTTTTATAGTTTTCGGAACTCTACTTATCAAAATAATGTATCTAAGAGTGATGATTCCCACTATGATCAGTACATGTATGATACTAAATATAGTTGGAATAATCACATTAATAGTTGCATTGACAGTTATCTTTGGACTCAAATCTGTATTGATAGTTACATTTTAAGTGGTAGTCACAATTACAGTGACAGTTACATTTATAGTTCTATTTGTGCTGAAGGTGGAAATAGTAGTCAAAGTGAGAGTTTCAGTATAAGAACTAGCACGCATAGAAAAAATTTAACTACAACAGAACGTTCTAATGATCTAGATCTAACTAAAAAATACAGGCATTTGTGGGTTCAATGCGAAAATTGTTATGGATTAAATTATAAGAAAATTTTTAAATCAAAAATGAATATTTGTCAACAATGTGGATACCATTTGAAAATGAGTAGTTCAGATAGAATCGAACTTTTGATTGATCCAGGTACTTGGGACCCTATGGATGAAGACATGGTCTCTTTGGATCCCATTCAATTTGATTCGGAGAATCAACTTTATACTTATAAAGATCGTCTTTCTTCTTATCAAAGAAAGACAGGATTAACTGAGGCTATTCAAACAGGCACAGGTAAATTAAATGATATTCCAGTAGCAATTGGGGTTATGGATTTTCAGTTTATAGGGGGTAGTATGGGATCCGTAGTAGGAGAGAAAATCACCCGTTTGATCGAGTATGCTACCAATCAATTTTTACCTCTTATTTTAGTGTGTGCTTCGGGAGGAGCACGCATGCAAGAAGGAAGTTTGAGCTTGATGCAAATGGCAAAAATATCTTCCGCTTTATATGATTATCAATCAAATAAAAAATTATTCTATGTAGCAATCCTTACATCTCCTACTACTGGTGGGGTGACAGCTAGTTTTGGTATGTTGGGGGATATCATTATTGCCGAACCGAATGCCTACATCGCATTTGCGGGTAAAAGAGTAATTGAACAAACATTGAATAAGGCAGTCCCTGAGGGTTCACAGGAGGCTGAATCTTTATTCGATAAGGGCTTATTCGATCTAATCGTACCACGTAATCCTTTAAAAGGTGTTGTGAGTGAGTTATTTCAGCTCCACGCTTTCGTTCCCTCGAATCAAAATTCAATCAAGTAAAGCCTTACTTAACTTAAAAAATGAATTCTTTTTTTTTTTATTTCTTCCGCAAAATTTGGCACGGGGAAGAAAATGAATTTCATGCTCCCTTCTTAACATTACATGTGTATATATACTTCAACTATAGCAAATAGCGGCATAGAGTCTTGCATCTTTCTACATCTCTAGCGGATCTCTAGTTTTACTAAGAATCCTTGTTGTTGGATCGGATTATAACTACCTTTTTGGGAATTTGTACGAAAATCTTTATGAAATTTTATTAAAAAAAAATGCTAAGACAAGATAATAACTAAAATAATGCAAACGTCTATTATGATACATATATCTCATGTCGAAAGATGAGTAAGTCCATTTATTTAATTCGACATTCCTCATTCCTTTTCTATATATACTCACGTAGATATTACTTAGTATAATTATATATTGAATTAGTATAATTATAAGATACCTTTTATAACAATCAATAAATAACAGGTAAAACTATTAATATAACAATGAAAATATTAAGTCGAGGTATCCATTCTATGACAACTCTCACCACCTTACCCTCTATTTTTGTGCCTTTAGTGGGCCTAGTATTTCCGGCAATTGCAATGGCTTCTTTATTTCTTCATGTTCAAAAAAACAAGATTTTTTAAATATGCTGTCTATTTTTTTTTTTCAAAACTTAGACTTTGACGATAACACAGCTATCTATTTAGTAGACTAGAATCTAACATGTGGCTTACTCCAAACATAAGCGATTATACATACGTAAACATGATATCTGAGGAAATCAATTAGAAGTATTTCAAAATAGAAAATAGATAAGTTTCAAAATAGAAAATAGATAAGAGATCGGGCGACAAATGTTTGAGATATAAAATCAATATACCTATATGGATGTAGGTATCTATAGGGAATCATATAAAGGTGATGTTATTATTTTAGATCTAAGTAATTCGATGAATTACTTAGATCTAAAGTAAAGGTTCACATCAAAATAGTGCTAGTTGATTAGAGTTACTTCGGAAACAAAAAAAGTAAAATAGATTTTTTTTGATTCTCTTAATTCCAATAAAATGCAACGAGATCTAGTATGAATTGGCGATCAGAACGTATATGGATAGAATTTATAAGAGGATCTCGAAAAATCAGCAATTTCTGCTGGGCCTTTATCCTTTTTTTAGGTTCATTAGGGTTTTTATTGGTTGGAACTTCCAGTTATCTTGGTAGGGATTTGATAGCTTTATTTCCGTCTCAGCAAATAATTTTTTTTCCACAGGGGATCGTAATGTCTTTCTATGGGATTGCCGGTCTCTTTATTAGCTCCTATTTGTGGTGCACAATTTTGTGGAATGTAGGTAGCGGTTATGATCGATTCGATAGAAAAGAAGAAATAGTGTCTATTTTTCGTTGGGGGTTTCCTGGAAAAAATCGTCGAATCTTCCTACGATTCCTTATGAAAGACATTCAGTCCATCAGAATAGAAGTTAAAGAGGGTATTTATGCACGTCGTGTCCTTTATATGGAAATAAGAGGCCAAGGGGCCATTCCCTTGACGCGTACCGATCAGAATCTGACCCCACGAGAAATTGAGCAAAAGGCTGCCGAATTGGCCTATTTCTTGCGTGTACCAATTGAAGTTTTTTGAAAAATGAAGTTCAGAATGAATTTTGTTCGTAGCAAGAGGGATAAAACTGAAATGAAAGAATAGTCTTTTTTATAGACCATAGTAATAGTATAATAACTTAACTGGAATTTCTTCAGAATGCTCATTTGACCCAAAGCAGACGTATACGGAACAGCCAGAAAACTTTCTTTGTCCGAAATTTTGATCCGTATGTAAATCAACTGCACAGTAACAAAAAAAAGTGGATTCTTTGTTATTTTCTTTCTGTATTATTTCGAAATTCAAGGATTAACTAATAAATCACAAATCAAAAACTAAAAAACAGGGAATGGATTCATAATAGTATGCATATGACTTGTAATAGAACTTATGTTTGATATAAATATTAGTAGTGTAGAGAGTTAACGAATGAAGTGAGTTCATTAAAAAATAAAAGACGAAAAAATGGAAAAAAAGAAAGCATTCATTCCCCTTCTATATCTTGCATCTATAGTATTTTTGCCCTGGTGGATCTCTCTTTCATTTAATAAAAGCCTAGAATCTTGGGTTACTAATTGGTGGAATACTGGTCAATCCGAAATTTTTTTGAATGATATTCAAGAAAAGAGTATTATAAAAAAAGTTCTAGAATTAGAGGAACTCTTTCTCTTGGACGAAATGCTAAAGGAATACCCAGAAACACATCTACAAAAGCTTCGTATCGGAATCTACAAAGAAACGATCCAATTGATCAAGATGCACAATGAGGATCGTATCCATATGATTTTGCACTTCTCGACAAATATAATCTGTTTCGTTATTCTAAGTGGTTATTCTATTCTTGGTAATGAAGAACTTGTTATTCTTAACTCTTGGGTTCAAGAGTTCCTATATAACTTAAGCGACACAATAAAAGCTTTTTCTATTCTTTTATTAACTGATTTATGTATAGGATTTCATTCACCCCATGGTTGGGAACTAATGATTGGTTCTGTCTACAAAGATTTTGGATTTTCTCATAACGATCAAATTATATCCGGTCTTGTTTCCACTTTTCCAGTCATTCTTGACACAATTTTAAAATATTGGATCTTCCGTTATTTAAATCGTGTATCTCCCTCACTTGTAGTGATTTATCATTCAATGAATGACTGAAAAATATAATGTTTGTTACTTTGTACATAAGTAAAACATTCAAAATTGTACTTATTCCTTCTACCCATCGCGAAGGATGCCTCCTATATTCGAGTAACTTTATTTCAGTAAATAGCAGAATCATGGATAGGGAACTATACTAGGGACCTACCTAATTTTATTGTAGAAATTTTTGGGCTCAATGATTGGACCATGCAAACTAGAAATACCTTTTCTTCGATAAAGGAAGAGATTACTCGATCTATTTCCGTATCACTCATGATATATATAATAACTTGGGCACCCGTTTCAAATGCATATCCCATTTTTGCACAACAGGGTTATGAAAATCCACGAGAAGCAACCGGCCGTATTGTCTGCGCCAACTGCCATTTAGCTAATAAGCCCGTGGATATCGAGGTTCCACAAGCGGTACTTCCTGATACTGTATTTGAAGCAGTTGTTCGAATTCCTTATGATATGCAACTGAAACAAGTTCTTGCGAATGGTAAAAAGGGTGGTTTGAATGTGGGGGCTGTTCTTATTTTACCCGAGGGGTTTGAATTAGCCCCCCCCGATCGTATTTCTCCCGAGATTAAAGAAAAGATGGGCAATCTTTCTTTTCAGAGCTATCGTCCCACTAAAAAAAATATTCTTGTGATAGGTCCTGTTCCTGGTCAGAAATATAGTGAAATCACCTTTCCTATTCTTTCCCCGGACCCTGCGACTAAGAAAGATGTTCACTTCTTAAAATATCCCATATACGTAGGCGGGAACAGGGGAAGGGGTCAGATTTATCCCGACGGGAGTAAGAGTAATAATAATGTTTATAATGCTACAGCAGCAGGGATAGTAAGCAAAATAATACGAAAAGAAAAAGGAGGATATGAAATAACCATAGTGGATGCAGCGAATGGGCGTCAAGTGGTTGATATTATCCCTCCAGGACCAGAACTTCTTGTTTCAGAGGGCGAATCCATCAAACTTGATCAACCATTAACGAGTAATCCTAATGTGGGAGGATTTGGTCAGGGAGATGCGGAAATCGTCCTTCAAGATCCATTACGTGTCCAAGGCCTTTTGTTCTTTTTTGCATCTGTTATTTTGGCACAAATCTTTTTAGTTCTTAAAAAGAAACAGTTTGAGAAGGTTCAATTGTCCGAAATGAATTTCTAAATCTGGGGATTTATCAAATAAAGTTCGTAAAAAAAACCAAATTCTTGTTGGCAATTCTATAATTTAATTATGTATGATCAAAAAATTATGAAAAACTTTTTCCCTTGTTTTTTTTTTTATTCTTTTTCGACCCTATTTCGGTAATTACTTGTACCGCATTACTAGTCATAGTATGGATATTATATTGTCAGGAAGACTATTTTACCTCTTCTTTATTTCTTTGTTTTTTACAATACAAATAGGAGCGGTATTATTATGATTATTATGTCACTGGTGCCAGATTGAAATGTCATTGAATGTGTCTATTTTTATTCTAATAGAATAAAAATAGAGTAGATATTAAAAATAAGATAAGTAAATGGAGAATAGAAAAAAAATGAAGGGAACAAAGGATTCTAGAAGGAATTATGCATCTTTCTAGTATTCGATACCAGAAAAATTCCTTTTCTTGTTCTGGTGTCGAAATAATAAACTAATGAATTATTCTTGATCCCGTTCGTCAAAGATCTCTATTCTTAGTTTCAATTTTTCCCGGTTTATCAGAACCTTTTTTTCGATTTATTACATAAGTAGTGAACAAATTCAATGAATTTTTCAATTCTATTTTATATTAAAATAACTATAGAAAATTCTATTAGTATATTTTAATCTATTTAAAGGGTTTGTGATATCTGATCGATAGAAATATAATATTGTTATATTGGGATTGTATCATCCAGAAAGAGGGAATCGAGTGATTCTCTCTTTCTTTTTTTCGCTTTGAAATGAAAGTATCGACCGATACGATCGCGAAAGAGATGGTCTGAATCAATTTTTTTTTTGAAGCAATTCAGAATCAGAAAGAAATGAAGTTTTTTGAAAAAATAGGAAAGATCCATTTTTTCATTTATATGAATAAATTAGTCTAATTCTAATTAGTAAGAGCTCAACGGGACCTACCCCCTCTTTTTTTCTGATTTGAGGGGGATCCTGTTGAGTTCTTACGCTTTCATGTCTCCAACTCAGTTCATCCGATTATTACAGAGATGAACCTAAGCCGGAATATGAACCATAAAAGAAAATACCAACTAAACCGATCACAGGAATACCAGTTACAGTACCGATTATCCAAAGAGGAATCCTTCCAGTAGTCTCGGCCATTTGTCCCACTTCCCTCCCCATTTCATCAAGTGGTCGTGCTAGAGACAGAAACAGTCATAGATAATTATGAGATGATATCCTTCCGAATGGGATAAGATAATTCGTACTATTATTTAGTATTTTCTTTTATTTAATTGAAGAAATAATTGGAAAATAAAACAGCAAGTACAAAAATGAGTAATAACCCCCAGTAAAGACTGGTACGATTCAATTCAACATTTTGTTCGTTCGGATTTGATTGTGTCATAGCTCTATAATTCGGATTAGGTTTATCGTTGGATGAATTGCATTGCTGATATTGACCCTAAAAAAGAAACGGTAGGTACAGCTAGTCCGTGAACAGTTAACCATCGCACTGTAAAAATAGGATAAGTTTTATCGATAGTCATTTGGTCCTCCTAAAAAGATCTACTAAATTCATCGAGTTGTTCCAAAGAATCAAAACGGCCAGTTATTAATGGAATTCCTTGTCGGCTCTCTGTAAAATACTCATTTGGACGAGGGCTTCCAAAAACATCGTAAGCTAAACCCGTGCTGACGAATAACCAACCTGCAATGAATAGAGAAGGTATAGTAATGCTATGAATGACCCAGTATCGAATACTGGTGATAATATCAGCAAAAGAACGTTCTCCTGTGCTTCCAGACATGCCGAGCTCCACATATTCTTGTACAGTCAAAAGGGGGATCGATTCCGTAAAAGATGAGATCAGTAAATGGAAATTAACTGAAATTTTATCTTTGTAAGATCGTCAATATTGTACCGAGGGTGTTTTTAGAGTATACCGAATCAGTATAGCTATCCTTCTTCTGACGCAGCAACGCAATTTCACAATAAGTATCAAAATGAAGCACTAAAACTAAATAATATAATTTGTTTCTTCTTTTCTTGCTGCTTGTCGATGTAGAATCATATACCATTCATTCAATAGAAAATTCTGAAAATGCCTGTCTGTAGTATTAAGGATTCTATCGGTTATTGGCTTCGGGCTAGAAAGCGAAGATTGGGTAAAATGTGAATCCGACTGGTTGGTTTATAATAATTTAGGAAGCAGATTCTAATAGTCCCAAAATTCAATGAAATTAGACGTGAAATCTCGAAATATTTCTTTTGTGTTTGTAGTTATATTTTTGTTTGAATCTTTTTTTATTTTAAGGAATTGGTTAGTCGTCCAGTAACAAGTAACAGTAGTACATAGGATTCGATGAACGAAACAGAACAACGAATAGAAGAATAATAAATATTCGTAATGCACGCATTATTGTTTTATATTAGACTCAAACGATCGTTCTTCAACTAATTAGAAGAATGTTTTTAATATGGAAAGAATAAGAATAAATGGAGAACCTAGTTTCGAGTGATCTGATCGTGCGATACTTTTTTTCTTTTTAAAAAAGATTTTATGGAAATGAACCCACTACATAAAATCTAATTAGTGGGAATACAATTTCATAAATAAAGGGCATTATAAGGTCATTCATTCTTCAGCGATTCAAAGAGCATTTCATTTTTGGAATCAAGTTACACAACATAGTTTATTATTATTATTTTTCTTTTTTTTTTTTTTTTTTCTTTCTAATTATTTAGAATCCATTTAATAGATTTATATATTTACTAGATTTATATATTAAATTATTGTTTATAAATTCTTTATAATAAGAATATTTGTTTTGAAAACTCAAGAGTTGTTCAATGAATCCCTTGATTCCGAATTGCGGGATAGAGAGACAGATGATGAATTGATTTCTTACCTATGTCACAAGATTTTTGTTAGTATCATCTATAATCATAATAATAGATGAATCAAAAACTTTCAATTGAATATATTTTTTCAATTAGTATTTTTACTTATCCATCCGCGTATCTTTCAAAAATAGAAACTTAGGGAAGTGCTTTATAAACATATGGATAAAAATAACGTATTTCATTTAGCCTCGTCATGCCTACTATCACTAGTTATTTCGGTTTTCTACTAGCAGTTTTAACTATAACCTCAGCTCTATTTATCGGTCTGAACAAGATACGACTTATTTGATTAAAATTCATTGAATGCACAATTCAAAAAAAAGAAAGATTTCGGTGTTATTCAATATATTCTATATATTGTAGAGTTCTTTACCTTGTCAATTCAATTTCGAATTCTTGGTCATTGAGATTCATGGGCAATACCGATTAATATTTTAAGGATAGATATTACCTCTCCTTTTCCTCGTTCAACTAAATTGAAATGATTGAAGTTTTTCTATTTGGAATCGTATTAGGTCTAATTCCTATTACTTTGGCTGGATTATTTGTGACCGCATATTTACAATACAGACGGGGGGATCAGTTGGACCTTTGATTAATTAACAGTTCTTTTTTTTGATTGACCCCCTACTTGCTTTATAGGAGGTAAAATTTTGATTTCTGTTGAATTATTTCAGTATCATTTTGATTTAACAACAACAAGAATCGAATCACGCTCTATAGGATTTGAACCTACGACATCGGGTTTTGGAGACCCGCGTTCTACCGAACTGAACTAAGAGCGTTTTATTATCAAACTAAAAGCAACCCGAATATATCTTCGATACATATATTATCATAGAGAATATCATAAAATTAAATAAAAAAAGATTGATTCGATATATGTATGTTCAATTTTTATGGATCTCAATTGATTCCTCGTTACTGTTCAGAAGATAAGTAATAGGTAGGGATGACAGGATTTGAACCCGTGACATTTTGTACCCAAAACAAACGCGCTACCAAGCTGCGCTACATCCCTTTCAATTGGTCTACAGTGTTATTGTAGAGAATCCCTGTCTTGTTTTCCACATTTTTTATTTATTTCCTCCATTGGTATACACAAATTATCTTGCCATTTCTTCTTTTTTGTCTCATATCATATATAAAATATAATAAAAATAATAAAAAGACTTATATACGTATGAAATAATAAATATTAAATCCGCCGTAAAGAAAAATGAATATTTGGGGTGGGGCGGAAAGCTACATATTTTTTTTAATAAAAAAGGGAATATCTACCGAATTGAACTGTTGTACATTTCAATTTGAATTAGGAATTCCGCGGACAATACAAGCGGTTATTAACTATATATACATTTGATGGTATGTAATACCAGTATGTATTACAAATTACTATAAAGTAGGAGGGTTTTCAATGCGAGATCTAAAAACATATCTCTCCGTGGCACCGGTAGTAAGTACTATATGGTTCGGGGCTTTAGCGGGTCTATTAATCGAGATCAATCGTTTATTCCCGGATGCGTTGGTATTCCCGTTTTTTTCATTCTAGTTATTGACTTGGGAAGGGGTGAAGAAGATTAGAAAAACAATCAAATATCTTTGACTAATCCCCTTCCCCCTTCTTTTTTTTAGAGTTTTTAGACTTAGAATAAGTTAGAAAGAATCAAAATGGATTCAACCTCAGTCAAACTCGGACGCGGCGCCAGGTTCAAATTTAATTAATAAAAGAGTGAGAACGAAAATGAAAATGTGATGGCTAGGGCAACAATATCATACAAAATACTTAAATGAAAAACTGTACTGCGATTCTAAATTTAGAAATTATTGTATTACTATATTTTAATATTTGATTGTAACGAAATCTTTCATAATTTTATTTCGAGTTACCAATTTTTCTTTTTTTCTTCATTTTGGATCGGAAAATGGAAGAGTTGCGTGAATCAAAAATCCAAGGGAGGTTCATGGCCAAGGGTAAAGATGCCCGAGTAACTGTTATTTTGGAATGTACTCGTTGTGTTCGAAACGGTGTTAATAAGGAATCAATAGGGATTTCCAGATATATTACTCAAAAGAATCGACACAATACGCCTAGTCGATTGGAATTGAGAAAATTCTGTCCCCGGTGTTACAAACATACGATTCATGGGGAGATAAAGAAATAGATCGAACCGATCGGCTGTGTGTCACCCTTTTCCAATCCAAGGAAGATGAAAAATTACATATATTAGACATATTTTAGATTTAAATATAAACAAACCAAATCCTATTTCGATCGGATCTAAAATGATTTAGAATTAAGAAATAGGATTTTCGGGATAAGGAATAAAAAAACCATGGATAAATCCAAGCGACTCTTTCTTAAATCCAAACGATCTTTTCGTAGGCGTTTGCCCCCGATTCCATCGGGGGATCGAATTGATTATAGAAACATGAGTTTAATTAGTCGATTTATTAGTGAACAAGGAAAAATATTATCTAGACGGGTAAATAGATTGACCTTAAAACAGCAACGCTTAATTACTATTGCTATAAAACAAGCTCGTATTTTATCTTTGTTACCTTTTCTTAATAATGAGAAACAATTTGAAAGAAGCGAGTCGACCGCTAGAACTATTGGTCTTAGAACCAGGAATAAATAGACTTAGCTTACTCTTTAATTGAATTAAAATTCTAATCCAAACTCAACCGCAGATTGATTCTTTGTTCGAAAAATCCGAAAATCTAGATTCGATTGTCGTGTCGTAAGAAAAAGAAAGAATAGTGGAAGAAGAATAAATCGTTTTTTTTTTATTGAACATATTTGCTCATTTTGACCACTTTATCATATTTTATCATACTAATTTCTACTCTACCTTCTCGGAGTTCATTCTCCAGAGAACTCCATTTTAAGCATTCCGCTGGATTCTTTGCAATCTTCGTATTTTATGATCTCATTGGAAATCATATAAAGACAATTTCTATTTAATATCGCGATTTGGGCAAGTATTTTACGATTAAGAAGCAACTGCCTCTTGTACAGATTGTGTATGAATCTACTATAACTGTAGTCTACCTTATTAGATCGAATTACTGCATTTATTCGAGCGATCCACAACTGTCGAAAATTTCTTTTTTGCCTACCTCTATCCCGATAAGCTGAAGCCAAAGCTCTTATTTTCTGTTGAGTAATAGTTCGAGTAAGTCTTGAATGAGCCCCTCGAAAGCTTGATGCAAATAAACGAATTTTTGTTCTACGTCTCCGAGCTATATATCCTCGTTTAATTCTAGTCATTGAATAAATGAAACTTTGATGAATAACTAATGGATTTCCTTTCTTTCAGTTATTCCTTTCTCCTTTCCTAGTCTATTAATAACAAAACGTATTTTTCCAATGTATAAAATAAAAATTCCAATGGCTTTTGCTACTATAACCTTCCCGACCACTATTTCTTTTTTTGTTCTAATCACCCCAAAATACGAAATAGTATTTTTACTAGGTATAAAAAACAAAAATAGAGTAAATAAATAAAAATAGAAATGGATAAAGAAATAGTGGGTTCCTTCGTTTCTATGGTTACTTCTTAAACGGTGAGGTCCTCTCTATACACCGGAGCTCCTTCTTTTATTTCATCAATGTTATTGTTAACTTGTACAGTTCACCCTCTTTGGCTCTACCCATGAATTATCTAGTAATCGGTCTTTCACAACGAGATCTACCTATACAGTAACGGTATTTAATTATGAAGATTGGTTGGGTAGCTGACCCTCTTAGTCCGTTCTTGGAAGAATAAGGCTATAATCCTTCTGTTAAATAGGATTTCCTCTGCTTAATGGATAAGCATTTGTTACCAATGGGGAATTCTTTCTCATCTAAAATTGAAAATAGAGATGATTGGATTTGCACCAATAGAAACCATAAATTTGATACACAATAAAAGGATACGATAAATCTTTGTTTATTTATTTTCGGTAGTGAACGGATTTCTTCCATTCATTCTATCCTATTCACTGTACTTATAACTGATACGGGAAAAATTTTGTACTTTCTTTTGTCCCGGTCCATGGTCTAAACGAGTCGCACATACACCCTAGTACATGTTCCTCGACGCTGAGGGCATCCCCGAAGGGCGGGCGATTTGGTGACATTTCTGATTGGCTGTCTTGTGTTTCTAATAAGTTGTTTAATAGTTGGCATGTTGAATTGTATACATAATGAGTTGGTTTAGATCAATCCTAACCGGATGATTATGAATTACTTCTATATTCGATATTAATAATTAATATGATTAATAGTAATATATTAACCCCGGTAAAAAGAGAAAATCGAAAATTTCGGATTTTTGCGTGAAATACCTGCTATTTGTTATTCAACCGCTACAAGATCAACAATTCCATGAGCTTGGGCTTCTGTTGCTGACATAAAAACATCCCTTTCCATGTCTTCGGATATAACCCATAAGGGTTTGCCTGTTCTTTGTACATAAACCCTTGTGAGGATTTCGCGCAGCCTCAGTAGTTCTTTCGCTTCCAGGATAAATTCTACCGTTTGTGCCTCATAAAAAGAACTAGCAGGTTGATGGATCATTACCCTGATGATTTAATAAATGGTTTTCTCTATCTTACATCATTATCATGATGAGTCAAAGATAATAAAAAAAAGATAGGATTAACAACCGTACAGGCATCCTTTGTGCAGTGCATACGGCTCCACAATGGAATTCATTTTTACCTTCCAGCGAAGGAATAGAAAATATAGGATCTAGCAGACCCAGAGCAGTAAATGATCCAATAACCACCCTTCCTTTTTTTTAGTAATTTCAAAATACTATGATGGTTCCGTTGCTTTATGATTTCGTTTGTTATTCAGCAATCCCAAAGTTTCTTTTTTTTATTTTTTTTCTTAAAAATAAATATTTCGTAGTCTTTCATAACAGAAATATTGTTAAGAGTCTTCCGTCGTGAAAACAAAAAAGTTTGTGACGCTGAAAGAGGCCTCCGCGATAAATCAGCCTACAATCGGAAATGCCTTTTATCTCATACTACTCTTTCGATACATAACCTAATGGTTTAGAAAAAAAAAATTCTCATATCGAATTCAAAGTGCCATGCTATTATTACTTAATATTTTATATGGCGAAGGCATAGTTTTCTTTTTGTCTAAAAAAAACTCATTGGCGCCGAGCGTGCGGGAATGCTAGACGTTTGGTAATTTCTCCTCCGACTAGAATAAAAGATCCCATTGAAGCGGCTAATCCCATGCATATTGTCTGTACATCTGGTTGCACAAATTGCATAGTATCATAAATACCTAATCCGCTTATTACCCCTCCACCGGGAGAGTTTATAAATAAATACAGATCTTTGGTATCATCCTCCATACTGAGATATACCATAAGACTAATAAGTTGATTCGAAATATCACTATCAACCTCTTGGCCTAAAAAAAGTAATCTTTCTCGATAAAGTCGGTTGATTAGGATAAAATTGTATCCCTTAAGAACCGTACGGGCACCTTTTGATGCATACGGTTCAAAAAAAATAGCGAAAAAAGAATCAATGTTTAGATTTTAGCCTTCTTTAGAGGACTCTTTCTAACTTCTAATGAAGGGGCTTTTTCTTACCTTCCATTTTTTTTTCAAAATGGATGAGTTTTGTCCTTTGGCCCGCGGTCGTTTATCTATACTATAAATTTCAATAAATAAAAAAACAATTCATTAAATTTTCAATTTATCGAACTAACTTTTCATTGATATATTGTTTCATCGAGATTCAATTTCAATTCCGATGTCATTTTCTTGTTCCAAAATGGTCTTCTTCAATTCTTTTAGGTTTATGCTCTACTCCGAGTCAAGATCTGCCCGATTTGGATTTGCACATATAGGACAAATGCCCCAATAGCATGGCTTTTTGCTACGACTTCTTTTTTTTTTTCAATTTACTTCATATTACTCGATTGATTAAAAGTTTTCTATCAATGCTATTGATAAATCGAATATGATACAAGTAGTAGTAATCATAGAATAGATAGATTCCAAATTGAGTTTTTTCTAAGCGGAGCCTGGATACTTCATTTTATTAGTACAACCGAGAAAACCATAAATTATTCTAATTGATAATATTAATCTGGATACCCCCCAAAAAATAGATCTAATTGCACTTCACGCTCCAAATTTTTGATGATTAAATCAATCCGTCTTGGGCGAAAGAGAGGATATCTCGATCGGGGGAGAGAACGGGGAAATACCATATGACCCAATATATCTGACAAGTCGCACTATAGGTCAACCCACGATGCGTCTTCCTCTCCGGGACTTCGAAAAGGTACTTTTGGAACACCAATAGGCATTAAAGCAAAGAAAAAAGAATTAAGTACTATAGCTAACTTTGATGTGGAAGCGTAACAACGGGTTTATTGTCTTAATAAATAAGATGGGCCTTTATCAGATTTTATCTTTTAGCATATTTTATACATAGATTTAATAAGTTCATAAAAAAGGAAAACAGAATTAATAAGGGAAACTTCTTCCCGAATAGGTTTTTGAATGATGAACAAGTATGTATACATTCACTCCTATAAAATAGGATCAATTCCCATCTACCATTGCGTATTGGTACTTATCGAGTATAGAATAGATCTGCTTCTTTTTGTTCCTACGAATAGAATCGAATTGTTCCATTATTACTAAAAGAATAGACTAAATATTAATCCTTTCGCCAAGATAATCCCCTCAAAAGGGGAGGTCCGTAGCATAGTTTTTTTTTTCAGTGCAATAAAGTTACATAGTGTCTATTTTTCCTTGATAAAGGGGTATTTCCATGGGTTTGCCTTGGTATCGTGTTCATACCGTTGTATTGAATGATCCCGGTCGTTTGCTTTCTGTTCATATAATGCATACAGCTCTAGTTGCTGGTTGGGCCGGTTCAATGGCCCTATACGAATTAGCAGTTTTTGATCCCTCTGATCCTGTTCTTGATCCAATGTGGAGACAGGGTATGTTCGTTATACCCTTCATGACTCGTTTAGGAATAACCAATTCATGGGGGGGTTGGAGTATCACAGGAGGGACTATAACGAATCCGGGTATTTGGAGTTACGAAGGTGTGGCCGGAGCACATATTGTGTTTTCTGGATTGTGCTTCTTAGCAGCTATCTGGCATTGGGTGTATTGGGATCTAGAAATATTTTGTGATGAACGTACAGGAAAACCTTCTTTGGATTTGCCGAAGATTTTTGGAATTCATTTATTTCTCTCAGGGTTGGGTTGCTTTGGTTTTGGTGCATTTCATGTAACCGGATTGTATGGTCCGGGAATATGGGTATCCGATCCTTATGGATTAACCGGAAGGGTACAAGCCGTAAATCCTGCGTGGGGTGTCGAAGGGTTTGATCCTTTTGTTCCGGGCGGAATAGCCTCGCATCATATTGCAGCAGGTACATTGGGCATATTAGCGGGCCTATTCCATCTTAGTGTTCGTCCGCCCCAACGTCTATACAAAGGATTACGTATGGGAAATATTGAAACCGTCCTTTCCAGTAGTATCGCTGCTGTATTTTTTGCAGCTTTTGTTGTTGCTGGAACTATGTGGTATGGTTCAGCAACTACCCCGATTGAATTATTTGGGCCCACTCGTTATCAATGGGATCAGGGATACTTCCAGCAAGAAATATATCGAAGAGTTAGTACCGGGTTAGCCGAAAATCAAAGTTTATCAGAAGCTTGGTCTAAAATTCCTGAAAAATTAGCTTTTTATGATTATATCGGGAATAATCCCGCAAAAGGTGGATTATTCAGAGCGGGTTCCATGGACAACGGGGATGGAATAGCTGTTGGTTGGTTAGGACACCCTGTTTTTAGAGATAAAGAAGGGCGCGAACTTTTTGTACGCCGTATGCCGACCTTTTTTGAAACATTTCCGGTTGTTTTGGTAGACGGAGACGGAATTGTTAGAGCCGATGTTCCTTTTCGAAGAGCAGAATCGAAGTATAGTGTTGAACAGGTCGGTGTAACTGTTGAGTTCTATGGCGGTGAACTCAATGGAGTCAGTTATAGTGATCCTGCTACTGTGAAAAAATATGCTAGACGTGCTCAATTGGGTGAAATTTTTGAATTAGATCGTGCTACTTTGAAATCCGATGGGGTTTTTCGTAGCAGTCCAAGGGGTTGGTTTACTTTTGGGCATGCTTCCTTTGCTTTGCTCTTCTTCTTCGGACACATTTGGCATGGTGCGAGAACCTTGTTCAGAGATGTCTTTGCTGGTATTGACCCAGATTTGGACGCTCAAGTAGAATTTGGGGCATTCCAAAAACTTGGAGATCCAACTACAAAAAGAGTCTAGTCTGATACAAGATTGCTCTGTTCTTTTTTTCCTTTATTTTTTGATTTGACATAGATAGGGTACCGGATAAATCTTTATTCGGATTGCTTACTTTTCATTTCTTTGACTCTTGTCTTGGTCTTTTTTTTATCCGTAAAAAGATCCCAATTAAACAGGTATGGAAGCTATAATTGTAAACCGAAATCAAATCTATGGAAGCATTGGTTTATACATTCCTCTTAGTCTCGACTCTAGGAATAATTTTTTTCGCTATCTTTTTTCGCGAACCGCCTAAAGTTCCAACTCCAACTAAAAAGGCAAAATGATTTCTCATTATCTCAATTGAAGTAATGAGCCTCACAATATTGTGAGGCTCATTACTTCAACTAGTCCCCGTGTTCCTCGAATGGATCTCTTAGTTGTTGAGAGGGTTGCCCAAAAGCAGTATATAAGGCATACCCAGTAAAACTTACAAGTAAACCAGATATAGAGATGGCAACTAGGGTTGCTGTTTCCATTATTATATAATTTCAAGACCACAATGGATCTATAATAAGATCATTTATTTACAACGGAATGGTATACAAAGTCAACAGATCTCACTGAATAAAAAAAAATATAGGATTATTTATGGCTACACAAACCGTTGACGATAGTTCTAGATCTGGGCCAAGACGAACTGTTGTAGGGGATTTATTGAAACCATTGAATTCGGAATATGGTAAAGTGGCTCCTGGGTGGGGAACTACACCTTTAATGGGTGTCGCGATGGGTTTATTTGCGATATTCCTATGTATTATTTTGGAGATTTATAATTCTTCCATTTTACTGGACGGAATTTCAAGCAATTAGATTCGATTCACAAGAACCCCTAAATAACTTTTCAATAAAAAGGAAAGTCTAAAGTATGTAGGTTTCTGCTTTTTAGCCCACTATTTTTTGGTAGTTCGATCGTGGAATTTATTTTTTTCTGTATTTCCGGAATATGAGTGTGTGACTTGTTAGAATTGATCCTATGGATACGACAGAGAAGAAGTCGGTCATCTTGATGAAGATGATTTGATCTCGTTGGATATTCAGTCTAGGCTAGTATCTGGAGCACAGAATATATGAAATAGATTCCAAAATATTAGAACAAATATTAGAACTATGATTCATACTTATCAGACCTCGTGGCCGGACTCCGAAACAAGAGTTAGAAGTGATAAATAAAAAAAATTTATTCTTTCGTTTCTACTTATTTTGGTTAAAGGATAAACCTTTCTTTAGCTTTTTTCATTATATTCAGTCATTGAATAAGCATTGAATAAGTGATAATCCAAGGGTTCTTACTCAGGGAATTTTTGAACTTTTTTTGGAAGGTTTTTTATTGAATCATCGTGGTTCTAGTCTGAATCTAAGGTTTTAATTGATTCATAGGGTCTTAACAAGATAATTCCTATCAATAATAAAGAAAACAAGAGTAAAGTCGCATTACATACAAATCAAAGAAAAAAAATAGGTAAATAGAAGATTCAAGAGGCCCCTAATGATCAATATAACTATGAATGAGCCGACTTGATATTTGGGCATTATAACTACAAAGAAGACTTTTCGGATTTTGATTCTTTCGTATCTTGATACAAAAAATTGAATCATAGCATTAAGAAGTTTGAAACTTTTTAGTACACATATCCGTTACGAGCGGTATTTGGGTGTTTCTGTTTGAGCCGTACGAGACGAAATTCTCATATACGGTTCTCAGAGGGGGGTCCCCTTGGTTTACCTATCTCAATAAAGTGTATGATTGGTTCGAAGAACGTCTTGAAATTCAGGCGATTGCAGATGATATAACTAGTAAATACGTTCCTCCTCATGTCAACATATTTTATTGTCTAGGAGGAATTACGCTTACTTGTTTTTTAGTACAAGTAGCTACGGGGTTTGCTATGACTTTTTACTACCGTCCGACCGTTACTGAGGCTTTTGCTTCTGTTCAATATATAATGACGGAAGCAAATTTTGGTTGGTTAATCCGATCAGTTCATAGATGGTCGGCAAGTATGATGGTCTTAATGATGATCCTGCACGTATTTCGCGTGTATCTTACTGGTGGATTTAAAAAACCTCGTGAATTGACTTGGGTTACAGGTGTGGTTCTGGCTGTATTGACCGCATCCTTTGGTGTAACTGGTTATTCCTTACCTCGGGACCAAATTGGTTATTGGGCAGTCAAAATTGTAACAGGTGTACCGGAAGCTATTCCAGTAATAGGGTCGCCTTTGGTAGAGTTATTACGCGGAAGTGCTAGTGTGGGACAATCTACCTTGACTCGTTTTTATAGTTTACACACTTTTGTATTACCTCTTCTTACTGCCGTATTTATGTTAATGCACTTCCCAATGATACGTAAGCAAGGCATTTCTGGTCCTTTATAGAGAATAGAAATCATAGATTTGTAATTAGTTATTTATGATTACTCAGGGGGGAAGAAGAGTATTTCATTGCTGCAAATATGGATTATTGAAAAATAAGACATGTATTTGGATATTTCCCTTCAACTCCACGAAATTTTATTCGTTATTTTTCAATAATAGTTGAAGGGAATTCTTCGAAGAGAAAATGGATTATGGGAGTGTGTGACTTGAACTATTGATTGGACCGTGTAGATATATGTCTTTTTATCTGCCACATTGGGATTCACAACAAAATGTGTCTTTATTCCAACCACCGCGAAAGCTCCATACAGAGGGTAGGCTGGTTCGCTTGAAGAGAATCTTTTCCATGATCAGACTTGACCATGTCGTGCATGACCAGGCTCCGTAAGATCCATTAGAATAGGTGATATATATGCCATAATACAGATTATGTTTTATCTATTTCACTTACTTAATAGTATGAAAATGCATTCATTTCCTCTGCATTGACTCGATTTATAATACTATCGGAGTGAAACAAGGGATCTAAAGAAGAACATAGGCTAGACTCTATTAGTAACAAGTAAATCCTTTGGATGTAAAAAGTATCAATATTTTTGGGGGCTAAAGCCCATCGCAAGGTTTGAGACGACCCAGAAAGCACTTGAACATTATCAACTTTGTAAGCCTACTTGGGTATTGAGCATTTATCTGTACGAACTTAATTCCTTGCAATGGATAA
>NW_026124965.1:0-26046 GCF_025177605.1 Cucumis melo
CAGTCTCGCAATATTCTTTGCGCCTTTGTTCATTGATTCAGTTTTCAGTCTCGCTATTTCATAACCTTCGGACCGGTAGTCTTGATAAAAGAGAAAAAAGGCTTGAATCGATCCTCTCAAGCGTAAACTCTCCGTCTCCTTCCATCTCACCTTCGCAACCGCGTAGTGGGGAAAGCCCTTGCACTCCTTACCTTCTCCACCTTCAAAGCCTTCAGTCTTTTGGGCATGAGTAGGGTGGAGGTATGGGAAATTTCGGATTTCTCCGAGGGCTAGAGGGTCGGAGTCATAAACTCTCCTTAATCGGCCACCCATCCGGAATCGGTAATTCACAAATAGTAGCTCTCCGAATAGGCACAGTCAGAATCGGCGGGAGGTATTTTAATAGATAAGAATCTCAGCGCTGGGTCCGTATTCATGAATAAGCGAGACGGATCGAGACGTGCCCAGTTCTACCCGTCTGAAGGAGATCTTTCCGCCTCGGGCAAGTAGGAGAAGGACGGATGCCTCACCCCTAAGCTATCATCTCACTATGCCGGTGCGGATCGACCACTGAGGAAAAGGATGATTCATAATAAGGTTAGGAATCAGTCGAGATAAGCGAAAGAGGAAGACTAGTTCTTGGACTAGATTACATAGACTAAGCCCCATTTACTACTTGGGGGCGCCACGATCACGAAGTTAGGACCCCGAAATGGAAGAAGAGAGAATAGTTTACCTCAACTATGCTAGAACCGAGAATCCTTGGTGAAGAAGATTATTCAAGCAAAGAGTGAAAGAAAGCTTACAAGGTTAGAAAGAAGGACATTATAGCTATCCTTGGGTTGGACGAATTATCCGAAGAGGATCGCTTAACCGTAGCACGAGCACGAAAAATTTGTCCTTTCTTATCACAACCTTTTTTCGTAGCAGAAGTCTTTACTGGTTCCCCGGGGCAAATTCAAAATTCAGTCAGACTATTAGGAATAGAACTTGAAATGCTTTTGCGGTTCAGTCTTATTCCATAGGTTCCCGAGCGGTATTCATTCGACCAAGAGTAAGCTCCACCTGATTTAGTGGTCGCCAGAGCCGGTCTTCTTTCTTCCATTCTTCTTGGTGCTTTCTTTTGGTCTTGAATATCAGAAAAATGCATTGATTTAGATCTCAATCTTCTTTCCTTTTCAGCCTTTAGTGAGCATTCCACTGCATAAGTAAGAAGAAGACGAAGCCCGATCCCACTTTCAGGCTTGAGGCTAGTTCACTCGGCTAGTTGAATTAGGAGAGATGGACCTCCTTCCCTTCGCAACCGCTACGTGGGTCACTCGTCGGCTAATAGCCTCACTTCCAATTCTATGACCTGGGAAATACGTGTCAATCATGACAATCCCAGTCAAAAGAGAAAGAAGCCAGGCGAGAGGCCGACGAACTCGGATCGTGATATTCAAGCAAGAGAGAAAGGATAGGATGAAGAACCTACTTAAAGGCTAGAAGGAAGAAAAAGAGAAAATCAGACTCATCAGAACCTAGGGCAAGGAAGACTCCTACTATGGGGTCTCAAGATCGCTTGCTTCCTTTTAAAGTACCGAATCCTAGGGAAAGGGAAGCAAGCTTTTGCCCGGGGAAGGCGAGGGTACGCTTTCCACCCCTGAGTCTTCCTTCCGGCCGGCTTCCCTTGAGAGCTACCCGGATTACGAGTCCCGACCCCTTATATCAAGGCGGAGGAAACCCTCAATACGGATCGGAGATTTTCTCGATTATCGTGAAATGAGCAGTTCAGATCCTAATGCCCGCTCCGTGGGGTTCGCTCGCTAGCCAAACTTCTTGAAAGAACTTATCCCTTTCGGCAGAAGAAGCCGATGTTGAAAAAGAGGCATAAGGGGTCTCGAACTTGAGAGGAATGCACTCGACTAAAGGAGACTAAAAAGGATAGGCTTGAATCTTTTTAGTAGGAAAAAAGAAAGGGAAGCCCACTACGCGGTGTCAATATTCTTTTCACCTTCTTCATTGAGGCGGTCAAGGGTAAACCCTGCTTTCATGAGTCACTATTCGTCTCAGTGAGTGGAAGGAAGTTGATAGAGGTTTCGGAATCTCCAGCTCTTGTCCCAGTCAAGGGAGCCTAAGACCTAGTTGGAAAGGTTGAAGTTAGAAGAAAGTATGATATCTTTCCGAGTTGTAGAAGCAAGCTAGAATACGAGACTGATATAGTCGGTAAGACCAAGAGCAACTGCTCTTTCATTCTATCTTTCAGTAAATTAGGATGTGGCTCCTCAAGGTAAGGTCTTATGCTTTACAAGTCTTCTTTCGTCAGATTTGCTGTCTCAAGTAGTCTAGCTCTTTCCCGAACTAGGCCAGGAAGCTATTTCTTCATTAGTAGAGGCTGCTGCTCTTTCTTTCGGAAGTTGCGATCATGGGTCCGGACTGGTTATCTAAGAACTAAAAAGATAGGGTCGAGGATATGGAGGGAGAAGGAGCGAGACCTAAACTAAAGCGAGAGGAGAAGCCGCTCGAGAACAAGCTCGGGGCTAAGCAGAAAGAGAACAAGAGAGGAGTGAGAAGCCGTTACCGAGATAAGAATCTGAAACTCTGATTTTCTCATTTTCACTCATTAACTCCACTCTTTTCCCCTTCGACATCCCACTCCGCGGTTTTTCTCTTTGAGATCTTTGATACATTCTTATATGAGTCCTCCGGACCCATCAAAATTCAATTCTTCCTTTTCTTCTTTCGGTCTTCATACCTAGGAATGGGAGGATATGCTTTACTGGTACTTATACTTATAGGTGTGATTCTTTCATTCTTCTCATAAAAGTGGGAATGAAGAAATAGAAAAAGAAGATATATTCAATCAAGGGTCGGATTAGGAGTCCCAGAGAGGTATTCACTAGCCTCCAGCGCAATGGATCCCTTTCGGTAAAGAGTAGAGGTTAGAATGAATAAGGAAAGAGAGTTGTATAGGAAGAAGAGACTGTAAGTGGGGCTGTGTAACTTCAAGAGTCAGCTCGACCAGAGTACGACGAGGAGAAAGGAAAATGATAGACAGGAAGAGTACGAGGCAGCTAGGGAAGCCTCTCTTTCTATAGGCAGGCGCAGCGGTATGATTTATATCTAGATGATATGCTTTCCCGAGAATCATAGAAGGAATTGATCAGACTTGACTTCCAGAAGAATGAGAAGGAGGGGGGATCAAAGGGGGAAGAGCTGTGGCACTGAAAGAGGGAGCAGGATCAGTTTAGTCTTCAGTCGATCTTTCTCTTTCATGGGCTAGTCTTGATCAATGAATAAGGCTCAAAGAATTTGAGTTGAGTACGGGCGAAGCCACTCGAGTCTTGTGGAGAGAGGGAAAAGGTTGAATTCTCTCTCTCTCTCTTGTTTCATCTCTTTGGTTAGTATTTACTCTAGCTAGGGAAAGCTAGAGGAATCGTCCGAATCTTCTCATAATAGGTTATGTGAGTATGAGATCTTTCCTCATTCAATCGGAAGAAGCATAACTTATCTCGGCAGACTGAGTCTCAGTTTCCGCCTCGGGGCAAGCTCCCGGCCTCGCGTATTCTCTCTTCTTTCATGAGTTCCATTAGAGTCAGCAAGGTCACTGAAGTCAGGTCTGATCGGTCTGCTGACTTTCTTTCCGATTGTACGACTTCCCAGATGTTTCCGAGCAAGATTCTACCCTTTGATTCTGAGAAAGCGATAAAGATAGGGTTCGGATAGGAAGAAAGAAAGCAGCTCTGTAGATAGGGATCTATGAGTGGCTGTGCCATTGAATAAGAGGAGAGTTGAGGATCAAAAGTCTGTGCCATTATCAATATCATCTGAAATCGGTCCCTTTCTCCAGAGAGAATGAGTCAAGCTAGAACAAAGAAAGACTTATAGAACAAAGATATGAGAATTGAGTTCTTTCTTGAAGGAGAACTGAAGAAGAAAAGAAGAAAGGTCAGACTCTCTGCAATAATCAGCCTTCGGCCAAGGAGGACTCCGGATTTCCCAAAAGGAATGCTCCAAATAAAGAATCAGCCTTCGGCTGGATCGGAATATTCTTTTCTTTAAAGGATCTCGGGTATGAAACTCGAGCTAAAGAAGTAGATGAAATTGACGAGACTGTCAAGAAGTTGTTGCTGTCGTCGCTCTTCTTGTGTCTGTTGAAGAAGAAGAAGTCAGATACAGGGATCGGAGGAGAAAGCTTGAAAGTGCCAGGCAAGTCCACTTTCCAAGACTTTACGCAATACGCTTGAATATAGATCAAGAGCTCGGGCAGGCTAGAGGAAAAGTATATGGAAGGTATAAGGATAATTGATAGATTTCTTGCTGGGCTAACTCTCTTTCTTTACCTAACTCTACCTAGTAGATAGATCGAGAAGCGTGCATATTACTTACTTTGTACTTTTTTCCTTTGTCCTGAAGGATATCCGCATTTCCTTCTTGGTTAGCAGTCTGAAGCCCCTTGTAGGCAGTAGGAGTTGCCTTACATGTAGTACCTTTCATAGTATGAGCAGTGTAGGAATTGGACCCTATCCCCTTTTAGGAGTCTTTTCTGTCCCGGTCACTTTGTAGTAGGATAAGCAGTAGTAGCCTGAATGCCCCCCCAATCTTCAGTCGTACCTGGCTCTGTAAAGCACTCTGAATAGCCTCTTCCCGGCCTCTTAGGCATCTAGTTTCCTGTCTGTCTCCCCTTGTCGAGATAGAATCTTTTTTTCTTTCCTTTTAGCATACTCTGCTGTCCCATTTAGAGAGTGCAGGACAAGAAGGAGTATCTCAAGCTGTCTCAAGTAAGCCAAGCGGCAGGTGCCTGCTCGCTTATGATATAAGAAAGGGAAAGAAATCCATAACATAAATTATAGGGGGAAGGGCGGGTTCCTTAGAAGCCAGTTCATCTTCCCTTGGTTATCTCTTCGCTTGGAGTTGCTTTGGCCCTGGGGAGCCTGTCTATATAATCCCTGTCTATCTTTGATAGGTCATCTGGTTCATCTCTTTTTGTCCCGCCATAAGAAAAGATAGGGGGATAACTAATGGATACATGTCTTTCTTTTCCAGTTCCATTCCAGGCGGTTACCGGTCGCCCTAACCGCTCCGTGGGTCATAGAAAGGCTGAATACTTTCGACTTTGGGAAGAGGCACTCCTTCAAGCAATGCACTCAACTAAGTTGGAGAAGGCGAGCAGCCCTATTCCTTGGTTGGATGGGACGGACAAGCTCTAGCTATAGATAGAGTGGAAAGAGATTTCTTCCTATATTCCTCGGAAAGTTCAGGCTCGATGGTTTTGAGCTAGATCTATGCCTATGATCAGCCTCAATAATCATACAGGAAAAAATCATTCCCCTTTCTTATTTATTAGAAAGAGAAAGTAGGGTCGATGTAATTGAGAGAGACCTACGGGAGAGTTCTTTGATCAGAGCTAAGCTCAACTCCGTTCTATCAGTTGAGATCAGAAGCGAGACCAGATCAAATATGCTTGAAAGAGTTTAGTGGAATGAACGAGTCCGACTATCGATGAACCTTTTGAGTAGGTTTCTACAGTTCACGAGATAAGAATGAATTTTCCCGGGCGGGATCCGTCCTTACCCTGATTTTGCCCGGATTGGGTTTCATAGGATGGTCTCGACCTAGAAGCAGGTTCGGGGAAGAGTAACCTAGAGTCAGAGTGATGACTAAACCCTTTCCCTCTCGCTTTATTTAGCTCGAGTTGCTTCGCACCTTTGGTCAAGCTTCTTTCGAACCCTTGAACTTGCTACTTGAAAGATAGAAAACAGGGCTTCAGAGGCATATATAGTATAGTAGGGATCGGAGTTTGCTCGACCTGACCTGCGCCAAGGAGCATCTTCCCTCACCCAATGGTTTATGCGATGCAACCAGGTCCTGTATTTTCTTGCCTCAAATGCCCCGCTTGTCGGAGAATGAATGGTTTTTTTGCGGTAAATCGGTGCTTTCCCTAATATGGTAGATTGAAGACGACTAAGGACGGGTCCAGGTGACTTGTTCATTCCACTAATATGGTAAGGAGGCGCGAAGCGAAAGGACTGAATGAGAATCAAAGAAGGAGCGAAAGCGGCTCGACTGAGGTTAGGAAGGTTCAGAGCGAAGGTACTCTACGAAAAAAATATAGGAGAGGAGCGAAGCCACTCGACTGAGGTTAGGAAGGAGAGGAGCGAGACTAAGAAGGAGGTTCGAAGAAAGTCGACTGATAAGGAGTCAATGAACAAGGGTTGCGAGGAGCAAAGAATTTGCGAATAAGGACTTATCTTAGGATTAGGAGTGCAAGTCAGAACCCTCATAGAGTCCTTCGGACCACTAAAAGCCTGGAACTTCTTTAGCTAATGGAAGACAAGTCCCCACGTCTTTGATTTGAGTCGCTCCGCTTCGCGCCTTCGGAGGCTACGTGCTTTCTTTATTGAAAAGATAGGGCTGACTAGTAATCCTTCAGTTTCTTCTTGGCATCAAAATAGAATATGATCTTCTTCCTTTAACACTTAATGGATAGGCTTGGAGTTGATGGAATTTCATTGTTGGACTTCTGAGAATTCCACTGAGAAAACAAAGGTCCAGATTAGCTTAATTAGTCCTTCCGCTCCGTTTTCCTTTTCAGATAGGCGAACCTTTTCCTTGAACTTCTTCTTCCTTGAACTTGAATCCGATAGTTTCCTTTGTTATGGCGGAGAAGGCGTAGTAGGACGGAGAAGGAGCGCAAAGAAGCGGAGCGGAGGCTCAAAGAATCTTCGTCTTTCTTCCTTTTATTCCTTTCTATTCAAACCGCCTCAATGAGAATAAAGTCAAAGACTTTGAGTTGAACTAGATTGTTATGGAACTTCAGCAAAATGAAACTACCACGGACCGGAGGACTAGAATAAATGAAACTACGGAGAAGGAGCGGAGCCAAGTTCGGAACTAATGGACCTCAATGAACAAGGAGAGGCTCAAAGAAAAGTTCATATGTCCTTATCTGCCTTTTTCTTCCGTTTCGGATTGTCGAATCTGATCTTTCCTCTTCCTTGAACTTCAAACCCACTATTTAGTCTCCCACTACGCGCAGTCCGAATGGAATAAAAAGAAGACAAAAATCGGACAGCAAAGTTCGACAACCTGAACCTTAAGAGGTCAATGGAAGTCCTCCTCCCTCTAATTAAGCTACTCCGGACTGCTCCTTATCTCTTCTTATGGCGGAGTCCTTATCTCTAATAATGCTGAAGTTTCTTCTAAACCTACTAAAAAGATGAAAGCCTATCCAACTTTCTCTCTGATGTTGAGAACTTGAACTTTCCGTAGGTTCCCACTCCTTTTGCATCAAAATGCAATTCCTGACTGAACTTTCTCGTAGGCATTGTGGTTTGGAATCTTTCCTTGATTGGCCCACCCTTTCTTTGAACCTTGTCAATGATCGAACTTAAAGATATGAACTGAGTGCCATTTGATGAGTAACTGAGAACAAGGGAGAGGGATATGGAAAGGATGAAGTAATGAAAGAGGAAGTCATTGCTAGTAGTAACGACTTGTCACGATCCATTGGTTCATATAGAATCCATGTCCTAGGTGTATCAAAAAACATTCTTTTCGCTAAGCGTATATAATAAAATAGAGTGAAAGGGTCCACCCCGAAACCAAGGGGGTACTAACTCAGAGCTGAGTCCTCTCCGAACCGCAGGAGATAGTTGCCCATCATACGGCTCACCAACTGAACTTGCCTCTATGGGAGGCTCGCTCCGGGCAGGTTCGGATCACTGACAATACACGGCTCTACGAAGGAAGGGCTTGGTGGGTTAGGAACCTTTGAAATATGATGATTTTTCCGTCTTTGTTTGATGAGAAATGCGAGACGAAAAAGGCACTTTTCGACTGCCCTAACGAAAAAGACAAAAAAAGGCGAGCTTGCTTCTTATTCCCGTCTTCGATCTCTTCCATCTCTGCCTCGCTCGTTCTCACCTATGTTGAAGAAAGGTTTGGAACCCTGTAGAGAATGAAGAGTACTAAAAAAAAAAGCAAGCTTCTCTCTCCTTTCAGTCGAGACCTCTCAACAGTGCTTCTTGAGGCTCCACTCTCCCCGTAAGGCCCCGTTAGCATGGGCGAAGATGGGGATAAGGAATAAGGATTGAAGCCCCCTTAGCTCTGCCAGGGACTGGGCAGGGTTTAGCTTTCTAAATGTGTAGAGCCAAGTCTAGTGTGGTGTAGTAGTAGGCACTTCTAGGCCCCTTCCCGGCTACAGGATCACTCCAGTGCTTTGGGTACTACGGACCCTCTGTCATCCATTGCAGCGGAGCCCTTTCATGAGCGGGGGGGCTAAGCGCAGTTCTTTGAATCAAAGGTTGAATTCAATCTTTTTTAGATATCAAAAGAGAAAGATCTAGATTCATCCATCTTGATATTCATATATCTGACTCAAAAAATGGATTGATGAAGTTGCGTGAAGCCCCAAAAATCCTTGATTTGGCCAGGAAAGACTGCACTGCTTTGGGCCCAGGGGGAGAAAATCAAGCTCCAGATGAGTTCTTCTCCACACTGATTTGGATCCGTGTCCGTTCCCGCCATGCGCTTCGCGCGCCATTGGCCCTTTGTTCTCCTCTTATTCTTCATTGGACGGTTCGGATGGACTTCGCCGTTCTTTCCCAACTCCAATTTCAAAGGCTGTCTCACATCGAGATGTCGATTCGTTTTCCGCCCCCAATGAGATGGGGAATTAGTAACCCCCTATTGAGACTTTTTGGCCCTGAATCTTTCTGAATCGAGGCCCGGCTCGCGTCGTTCCAACAACCGGCGGGGAGCACCTCAGTATACGATCGCGCGCAGTAACTGGGAGTCCTATTACACCGCTCCGTGGGGCCAACTTCAATTCACCAAACCAAGGTTCATCTCGTGTAGTGATTGTGGACTCGTACAAGGATATTGAGTAGACGGTTGATGTATCAGACTCGACCCTATCTTTCGGAGCATGCATTCCCATCCGTCTCGCAACTGAAAAGGTAAGCTACGTGTCCGGTGCACGGAGAACTGCCTTCGGTCTCCCAAACAGACTGACTCGTGGCAACCTTCCGGCCGCCCAACGACCTATAACGCTAGTCACTACTCCCACTGGGGCTAGGAAGTAAGCCCCACAACCCAAAGCGGCGAAAAACAAATAGAATTTGCTACAAAAACCGGCTAACGGGGGTATTCCTGCGTATGAGAACATAGTAATGGAGAAGGTAATAGCCGAAATAGGATTCGTTTTGGCTAGAGCGCCCAAATCCGCTATATATTTGACACGGGTTTGCCGTAATGCTAAAACTATGGCGAATGCATCTATCGTCATTAATACATAAATCAAGATACCAATTAGTAGTGATTGAATTCCTTCTATGGTTCCACATGAGAAACCTGTACGAATATAACCTACATGTCCAATTGAACTATGAGCTAGAGGTCTTTTGACTTTCGTTTGGGCCATGGCGGCCAGTGCTCCTAAGATCATAGAAGCAATGCTGCAGAAAAAGAAGATTTCTTGCAATGTAGCTCCATAGGAACCATAAATAGAAAGACGTGAAATATTAGCAAAAATAGAGATTTTAGGCGCAATAGAAAGGAATGCTGTAACCGGGGTGGGTGAACCCTCATAGATATCAGGTGCCCACATATATAGAGTCAAAAACAAAGGTCCAGATGGGAGGGGGGGGTTTCTTCGGGGCTTGAGAGATGGAATAGATAGGGCCCCACAAGTTTCGAATTCGCCGCTGGGGAATGAACACGAAAGGGAAGGAGGAATGATCAACGAAAAAAGTGCTCTCTGAACCGAAGGTGAAAGTCGTTTTCCATCAGACGGCTCTTTCCGTAACTCCACTCTCGACTTGGATTATCTATCCAAAAAGGTCCGCTCTCGGCCATTCCACACGCTGCCTAGCAGAGGCGTGGTTATCTTCAGTGGATTCTCTCTTTTCTAGTGGATGCCGAACCTGCTGCCCCATTGACTAAGAAGGGGGCGGGCGCAGCAGCTACATGGACCCCTTCCTTTCTCTTGTTGCCAGCGCTTTCCCGGGCCAAGCCGGAATTCTTTATGATCAAGGGCAGGCAAAGCCCGAAGACTGCTATCCTACCTAATAGGCCAGAGCGCGGGCGGAACGAGGAGAGGGCCCGGCAATCATACCACCGCGGTCGAAAAAGCGTGTTCCCTTCAGATAAGACGCACCCTAGGCCATCCTCGGCCTTCTTCTTTTTTTTTGATTCAAAAGAAATCCAATCTCGATCTCCGAAAGCCTTTTCCTTCCTCGTCGAGCCTTTCCTTTAATGGTTGGGGGAAGCATTTCCTTATCTGAACTTGGCGGGCATTCTCTTTCTAGCCTTAGAAAAAAAAAGAGGGGTGTATTCCCAATAGGCGAAAACTTGAAGGTCCTAGGCCATGCCTTCAATACTCAATCTGGAAAGCTGCAGGGATGACAAAAAGAGGGCGCTTTCCTGGATCCTATATCTCAGACCGAATACAAACTACAATGAACCGGACTTTGCCTTTTCATTCCTCATATCCAAAGCAGACAGAAGATCACCTCATACGACTAGTTGGGTTTGAATTAGATGAATCAAAAATCAAAGACAAAGTCAAAAGTCAGTAGTAGGGGCTGAATAGCGACTTGATAAAGGAAAGCGAAGAATCCACCTTTAGTCAATAGGAGCCCTACTTCCCTCTCTTTGCGACCTCATCACTGAAATTCAAGCGCAAAGAAATTGCTTGATGAGTTGCCGGGCGTAGCGCACCGCAGGTTAATCTCTCCTTTTTTGGAGCTTGACTTTACTAAACTAATAAGGGCTCGCTTCTTCGAACGTACTTTGGTAGGATGACGAAAGAAAGGCTACTTCAATGACGGAAACCGCCGGAAACGAGAGAGGGTCGCCTTTGGAAGCCTGAGCCGGTAACCAAAGCCTCACAACATAATAAAAAGGAATGAGTTTAGCTGACCCATAAAGCCGTCACACTGAATAGGATAAAGTGCGTTAACCCGATAAGATATGAACACAAAAACAACTAAGTCGATATTCAGACCTCGTAAAGAAATCAGAGGATATGTCCTTATCAATGGAAAATTCTTTGCTCCTAACGGAGCCCTCAATCAAAAAGAAAGTCAAGGCGCGAAGCGAAGCGACTGTGAAGGAGCCCTTTTCATAAGAATCTGATTTCAGAGGAGAGAAGAGGAGTCAATGAACAAGGGAGAACAACTCTAATTAAACTACTTCTACCCGGCAAGGATAAATAAGGGTCAAGACGACTCAAATACTTTGAGCCTCTTTTATCCACTAAAATAGCGAGACAGGATACAAAGGTTAGGACTCTGAACTTCCAAACCTACTCAAACATAAATAAAGAAGACTTGGTCCGAAGTGGAATATGAATATGGAAAAACAACGGTCCTCAATGAACTCCTTATCTAATGAGACTAGTCCTCCTCTTGCCTAATTAAGCTAGTCCGGACCCTTATTCCCCGTGGGAGTCGAGCCGCTTTCGCTCCTCTGGACTTGTTTGATAGACGAATTTGAGTAGAATGAAGAAGAGGGTCAAATCCCTTTCAATAAAGAAAGTCACTGATTTGATCCACAGGCTCAAAGAATGATCGAAGGAGCAAAGAATTTGCGACGAATTTGAGAAGAAAGAAAGAAGAAGAGAAGCACAACGTAGAAGGAGTCCCATAAATAAGAGATTAGGACGTAGAAGGTTTTCTATGAAAGTCATAAACTGAATAAGGCGCGAAGCGAAGCGACTGGCATGAATTTGAATATGGATTTCTGAGTCAAGAGGACGGACCCTTAATTGAATCCATATTCATCTGAAAGGATACAAAGGTTAGGACTTGAAAGCGAATTCCTTCCTTATTAGAAGGAGCCTGAATGAAGAAGGGCGTAGCTTATGTTCTTAAAAGGAGAGGCTCCGTTAGGAGTTGAAAGCGAAGTCCTGATCCCTGAACTATTTGAAGGAGCGAAGGTACTCGTAGTTTCAGATATAGGAGAGGAGCGCATTATGTTTATATGGATTTCTTTCGTTGCACTCCTATTAATATTATAATACAGTCGTTTCGCTTTCTTTATTCATCTTTGACCCTCTCCTCTCCTTATCAGTCGAGTTTCTTCGAACCTTCCTTATTTGGAGAGCTATTTCTTCAAATAAAGGGCTCCTTAAATAATACAGTCGTTTCGCTTCTCCCCTCTCCTTACTATTTGGAGAGCTATTGAATAATACCACTCCTTAAATAATACAGTCGTTTCGCTTCTCCCCTCTCCTTACTTATTTGGAGAGCTATTTCATAATGCACTCCTTAACAGTCGTTTCGCTTCGCGCCTCCGGACGACTCAAAATCAAAGGAAAAAAGAATTTGAATGAAAGCGAAAGGACTTATCCCTTATTAGGATTAGGAGTGCAACGAAGTTCATTCCACTAATATGGTCCGGAGGACTCATTCATTCCACAGGCAATTATTAAGGGGTCCAGATGAGCAAAGAATTTGCGAATAAAGTCAAAGGTTTGAGAAGCGACTGGAAAGGTGCGAAGCAGCTCGACTAAGAAGGAGAGGCGGAAAGAATTTGCGAGGAGAGGATCAAAGAATTTGAGAGGAGTTGAGAGGAGTTGCGAAGGACTAAGAAATCCTGAAAAGCTAATATGGAAACTCCACTAAAACGAGGACTGAGGACCGTAGGAGGTCTCGACTGAATCAATGAACAAAGGCTCAAAGATCATTGAATAAAGTCACTCAAAAAACTCCTAACTACGGGCTCAAAGAATGTTCGTCCTTTTTTCTAGGTTATGAAATAGCGAGACTGGTCCGCTCAAAAACAAAGGTCCTCAATGAACAAGGGAACCCGGACGCTTTCATTCCACTCAAATAGCGAGACCGTCCTTTTGACCTCCGGAACCTCTTTGATCCACAGATGAATATGGAAGAGGTTCATATGGATTTCAGACGTAGAAGGCGGAGTAGGTTATGAAATAGCTCGACTCCCACGGGGCGGTTCGAAGAAAGTCGACTGATAAGGAGAGGAGAGGGTCAAAGATGAATAAAGAAAGCGAAACGACTGAATTATCATAAAAGAAGGAGTGCATTATTTTTATATGGATTTCTTTCGTTGCACTCCTGTTAAGATCGTTTCGCTTCGCGCCTCCGGACGACTCCAAATAGAGGCGCAATGAAATATGCGAGGAGCGAAGGTACTCTACGAAAAAAATATAGGAGAGGAGCGAAGCCACTCGACTGAGGTTAGGAAGGAGAGGAGTTGAGAAGAATTTTCAAGCTCATTCCTTATTCTGCCACTTAGAAGGAGTGCATTATGTTTATATGGATTTCTTTCGTTGCACTCCTATTAATATTATAATACAGTCGTTTCGCCTCAAATTCTTTGACCCTCTCCTTCCTTATTTGGAGAGCTATTTCATAATACCACTCCTTAAATAATACAGTCGTTTCGCTTCTCCCCTCTCCTTACTATTTGGAGAGCTATTTCATAATACCACTCCTATTAGATTCAGTCGTTTCGCTTCTTCCCCTCTCCTTCCTTATTTGGAGAGTTATTTCATAATACCACTCCTTAACAGTCGTTTCGCTTCGCGCCTCCGGACGACTCAATCAAAGGAAAAAAGAATTTTCAAGCTCATTCCTTATTCTGCCAATGTTCAGGAGTGCATTATGAAATAACTCGACTCCAAATGATAAGGATACAAAGGTTAGGCGCAAAGAATTTGCGAAGTCCTGATCCCTGAACTATTTGAAGGAGCCCTTGATTTTCTATTTATATGGATTTCTTTCGTTGCACTCCTTAAATAATACAGTCGTTTCGCTTCTCCCCTCTCCTTACAGTCGAGCTATTTCATAACCTCCGGACGACTCCAGAATCAAGTCAAAGACTGATCTCAGTCTTAATTAAAGACTTCCTTATCCAATTAGAAGGAGCCCGACGATTCATATTCGAAGAATGATCGAAGCGACTGAAAGTTCGCCTTTTAATAGGCTCAAAGATCATTGAATAAAGAGGTCAAATCCCTTTCAATAAAGAAAGTCACTAAAAGACTAGTCCGGAGGACTTCAGACTCCTTGCCTAATTAAGCTACTTCGGACGTCTCGACTGAATCAATGAATAAAGGCTAAAAAACGGAATTCCACTCAAAAAAGTCCGAAGGAGGGACAGAAGTAGCTCGACCATAGGAAGAGGGACGTAGGACCACTCAAACTTCTGTCCGGAGGACGCTCAAAGAATGTGAAAAAGCGACTGAAAGTTCGCCTTTTAGCCTAATTAAGCTACGTAGGACGAGTCAGAAATCCATATTCATCTTCATCAATGAACAAGGTCTCGACTGAAAGGAGAGAAAGACTGATCCCTATTCAAAGGCTTGAAGGAGTGCAACTCAGAATGGAACTCAAAGGAGAGGCGGAGTAAGGCGCGAAGCGAAGCGACTGTGAAGGAGCGAAGGTACTCGTAGTTTGAAATATAGGAGAGGAGCCCGACGATTAATAGACGGAGGCATCAAAATGAAATTCCCTTGACTTGAATCTCCTAGGCTTGAATTCCTTGGACTGATTTATGGAATTGATCATGTTCCTGGTTAATATAGATCAAAATGCAATTCCTTCCAAACCTACTAGTAACCTACGGTTATTACATAGCTCGACGTTCGAAGAAGATCGACTCTTGAAGGATAAGCTAGTCCGGACGTTATTCAATAACTCGACTCCAAATTCTAAGGGGCGGTTCGAAGAAAGTCGACTAAGAAGGAGTCAATGAACAAAGGCTCATTGAACTCGACTGAGGTTAGGAAGGAGAGGGGCGAAGCTCATTCCTTATTCTGCCACTTAGAAGGAGCCTGAATGAATAAAGAGCCCTTTCAATAAATAAAGAGAAGAGGAGGCTCGACTGAAAGGAGTCCAAGATTCAAGCTGAATCAATGAATAAAGTCATTGAATAAAGTCAAGGCAGTCGGACTCATTCATTCCACTAGAAGAATCTGAGGATAGGCTTTCTGGCTTTTAGTGGTCTCATTGATAAGGACAGAAAAGCTAATATGGAAAGTCCTCCTCTTCTTTTTTAGCTCATTAGATAAGGCGCAAAGAATTTGCGAATCTGGATCTTTTAGTTTTTGGTTAGGACTCTGAAAGCGGAGGACTCATGAAATTCCACTAAGTCAAAGAATATTGACGATCATTGAATAAAGAGAAGCGACTCAAATCCTTTGAGCCTCTTTTATCCACTAAGTCAAAGATGGAGCGCAAATCGACTTCGTCTTCTTTTTCTACTTTCTCAAATATATTAGCCGACCTCTGAATTCCACTGAAACGGATATCCTTTCTTTCAAACTAGACTCCTTCTACGCCGTCCTCCGGACTCTCTCTTCCTTTCTTTCAAATCTTCTTCTTTTCTTATCAGAACTAATAATCAGATCATCAACACCTTGTTCATTGACTTTCTTCCTCTTTCTCGTCGCACCGCGTAGTATCGTGATTCAGAGTTTGACCTAGGCTTGATCTTTCCGACTAGTCTTCTTCCTTAATTGTTGAACTTTCTTCGGGCCTTCGTAGCTTAATTAGGGCGTCTTGTTCTTGCTCTCGCATATTCTATCGTCAAGTAGGTCAAAAAAAAATAGGTATACTTTCCACTCTTTGCCTTAGACTCGATTGGAACAAAGCTAAGAAAGAAGGAGGCGGAATGGAGAAAGGAAAGGGACAAGGGCGGTCTTGCTTGGCGCGAAGGCTGCTGGTTTGGGGGTAGGGTACGGTACTAAAGGTCCTCGGACTTCCAGGCGGTTTTTCTTTTGGGCAGCTGTTCACCGTTGGATCTCGCCAATACAGCCCCCCATAGTTTTCGTTACCGAGATATCTTTTTTTTTCATTGTTCCCAGGGATTTTTTGGGTAATCCGCTCCCATGCTGCAAACAGTCAAATCTGAACTCAACCCTGTCGCTCTTCTTTCTTTCCTCGCGGGCAGGAAGCACACCAGCTGCGTGCCTTGCGTGATTCTACTGTGTTTTTTGCACTTGACTGGGTGGACAGTTGACCGGAAGAGAACTTCGATTCGCCCGGCCAGCAGGCGGGCGGCGTGCTTATCTTATGTGACAACACTACAGAGCGAGTGGCTCTTCTAGGCGGGCTGCTGTGTGACAACACTACAGAGAAAGCGGCGCTTTCGTGTAACATGCTATGGTCTCAACGCCCTTACGAGGTAGTGATGAGTTTCACGCCGCTCTAAGCCCGGCCCGCGCGCGGTTAGGAAGATTGGCCACAGAGCGGTACCACCACCCACCCTACCCTACCACCTATAGGCGGCCGTCCGTCCTACAGCCGCCCGAAAAGGAACTGCAGTGATCTTGAATAGGAATCCTACAGCGATAGATAGAATCCCCATAAAAAGACCACTAGATCGAGCACCAGTGATTTCGTATCCGGTCAAAATCTTGGCTAATTGATCGAAGTGGGTAGCTCCAGTAGACCCATAGATCATGGAACAAATAGGGTGGGTAGGCCCAACCACCACACTACACGTATAGACGCGAACCCCCCCCTCGTTACCGTACGTGCGACTCTCACCGCATACGGCTCGCACAAAGACTCCTAAATCCATCCCGAGCCTTTATTTGCCTTCTAGTTCCATCTTTGACTTAGTGGATCAAAGAGGTCCTCCGGACCAGTCCGAAGGTTCATATGTCCTTATCAATGAGACGGGTCGTCCGAACCCTTGTTTATCCACAGGCCTAATTAAGCTACGTAGGACGAGTCAGAAATCCATATTCATCTGAATCAATGAACAAGGGCTCGACTGAAAGGAGAGAAAGACTGATCCCTATTCAAAGGCTTGAAGGAGTGCAACTCAGAAATTCTCCTTGTTATAGTTATAGAACTCCTTCGGAGGTTATGAAATAACTCGACTGAAAGGAGAGGGGGGACGGATGAAAGTAGAAAAAGACAAGATAAAGATCAGTTTTGATAAAGCTCTGAAACTCTGATCTTGAATACTCTTTGACTTGAACGCCGTAGAAGGCATCAAAATTCAATGAAAAAATCAAGGTCCAGGTTAGCTTAATTAGTCATTGAGTCCTTATTCCTTCCTTTCACTTTTGATTCCCGTAGGAGGAACTTCAGCATTACTAGTCAGCCTCATAATATAGAAGATGAAAGTAGCGGATAGACTTTTGACTTTTTCGACTTTTTTCATCAAAGAACCTACTAAAAAGATTCAAGCCTATCTCCAAAGATTCCACTGAAACTGATATCCTTTCTTTCAAACTACTCCGCTACTTGAATCTGATTATTAGGTCGGACCCCGTAGAATTATAAGAGGTCTAGATGCGAAGGACTTGTTCATTCCACTGATTTTCATATTCATCCACTCAAAGAGATTCCACTCAAACTTATGGCCCGTAGAAGTCTCTCTGTCTTCTCTTCCTTGTCTGATTTGTCTTCTTATAATAGAAAACCTTCCATTAGTAATCTTAGATATTATGTCCACTGAAAATCTTGTTGGATAGGCTTGGAGTTGATGGAATTTCATTGTTCTTGGACTAGAATAAATGAAACTACGGAGAACGAGCGGAGCCCTAGGAGGAGCAAAGAAGCGGAGCGGAGGCTCAAAGAATGATCGGCCTCTCATTGATAAGGGCTAAGTCAAAGATGGAACTAATAGGAGCCGGAGGTTATTCTTTATATGGATTTCAGAGTCCTCCGGACGACTCCAAATGATAAGGGGCGGTTCGAAGAAAGTCGACTAAGAAGGAGTCAATGATGATAATCAGGGTTGAATCAGGGGTTAGGAAGGAGAGGTTCAAAGAATTTTCAAGCTCATTCCTTATTCTGCCACTTAGAAGGAGCCTGAATGAACAAGGGCTCAATCAAAAAGAAAGTCATATTCATCTGTCTGTCCTCCGGAGCACTAAAAGCCTGTGGAATGAACAAGTCCGGAGGCTCAAAGAATCAATCCCACGGAGCGGTTCATTGCTTTGAGCTTTCTTCTTTATTGGTCTTCTTCTTCTTCTTTCTTCAGTGGATAGTCGGACCATAAAGAATAGATTAGGAGCTCTCTTGTCTTCTTTATTCTTCTTCTTTTTCACATTCTTTGAGCCTTGTTCATTGCCAATAACATCGATCAGTCGCTGAAATTATAAGGGGTCCAGATTCCTTATAAGGATTCTGACTTGACTTTATGAAATTCCTTGTTCATTGATTCAGTCGAGTTATTGAATAACCTCCGCTGCATTCTAATGGATCCAAATCAGTCCTTCGGACGGTCCGAAGTGGAATATGAATATGGATTTCTGAGTCCTTCGCTTTCAGACTCCTAACGGAGCTCTCAAATTCTTTGAGCCTCCTACGGTCCTCTGGAACTCGTGGAATGAATGAGTCCTTCGGACCGACATGAAAAGGCGAACTTTCAGTCCCTTCGATCATTCTTTGAGCGTCCTCCGGACCTCGATCATTCTTTTTTCCTCCTACGGATAGACCAAAAACCATAGATTTGAGCCGTCTCATTGAGAATCAAGTCAAAGACTTTGCGGGATCAAAGAGGTCCGTCCTCAGTCGTCAGAAATCCATATTAACCTGTGGTCCGAAGGACTTGTTTATATCCATATTCATCTGCCCTTATTAATGAGACAGGTCTCGTCTTCTTTCTTTTATTGCATTTCTTTCTTTGTGTGACGGCTTATAAGAAGAAGACAAGTCCCCACGTCTTTGATTTGAGTCGCTCCGCTTCGCGCCTTCGGAGGCTACGTGCTTTCTTTATTGGGCTGTATAGTAATCCTTCAGTTTCTTTCGGAGGATAGGTCAACTCCTTACGGTATTTTTGAGGTTCTTTCTCTTCGTACTTATTTGAGGTTCTTTCTTCTCTCTCTTTTCTTCTTCTTCCAAATCAAATAGTAGGCTCTCTTATTTGACTTTGGAGCATTCCTTTGATTTGCCTCCGGGTTTGTTGATTGAATAACCTTTCCGGTCGAGCATATTCTAACCTCTCCAATCCTCGATCAAACTTGCCTTCCCCCAGGCGCTATTCAATGGGGGGGTCTTTCCTTCGCCTATCGTATGTATTGGCTTGGGCTTCGTGCAGAAGCAAGGGGGCATTCTGGCGGGCGCGCGCGTGTCGGAAGGCCGACCACTACCTAAAAGACAAGGACTACAAGCCAAAGCGGAAGCGACTCGCTTCTATTCTGGTTGGGATTGTCTATCGATGGGAATCTATAGATCGTAGTAATTCGGCAACCTCTCTAAACTGAAATACGATAGAATTGAAAGGGCACGGCCAAAGCTCGGTGGGCCTTCTTCCTATGCACGAATGCCTCCTTTCTCTTCTCTTCAGTCTACAAGAAAGAAGTTCAGTGGGAGAGGCAGGATTCGAACCTACGTAGAAAAACTTCAACAGATTTACAGTCTGTCGCTTTTGACCGCTCGGCCACTCTCCCCTTCCCGGGCCTCCCCTCACTCAATGGGTTCTAAGAAGGAGGGCTAAGCCCTGAATCAATCAATAAGCTTTTTGGTTCATATTCCATTTCTGTACTTGCGCTCCTTTGAAGGAGCAAAGAATCAATCTCCTACTCCGCCTTCCTAACCTCACTCGAGTTCAAGGCAAATTCTTTCCGCCTCTCCTATATCTGAAACGTAGAGTACCTTCGCACCTTTCAGTCGAGCTATTTCATAACCTAACGGAGGGTGAAAAGAATATTGAGAAGTCCTCGATGTTGTTGGGAGAAAGCCTAGGATGAAAGGAAAGTTCAGTTTGAGTGGAAAAAAAACAAAGGCGCAAAGAATGATCGAGGGGAAAGAGATGAATATGGATATAAATCAGTCAAGAGGACGGGTCAAGACCAATGAACAAAGGTTAGGACTCATGAAATGGAATATGAACCTGTGGATCAAATCAGTGGAATCAAAAATCAGTTCCTCTTTCTTTTTTAGTGGAATGAACAGAGAATATGGAATCAGAGTCCTCACTGGTTGAATTTCAAAGGCTCGACTGAAAGGAGAGAGTTTCCATATTAGCTTTTCAGGTTGAAAGGACTCATTCATTGATCTATTTGATGCCAACAAGATTGAAGTGGAATAGGAGAAAGGAAGTCCTCCGCTCTGCTTCTTTGCTCCTACGGGAATCAAAAGTGAAAGGAAGAGGATAAAGGCATAGGAAGAAGAATCAGACTAAAGGACGAAGATTCTTTGAGCCTCCCCATTTTTTCTTAGGAAAGGTTGAATATGAAAGGAAGAAAAAGGCAACGGTTTTCAAAAACAAAGAAAGCTATCCAGATCCATTGAGGCGGAAGGTTTGATATTATCGGAAAAGAATCAATGACCCACGCACGGGGCGGGAGGATCATAATATCTAAAGACTCCAAAAACAAAGGTCCAGGTTAGCTTAATTAGTTCATCTTCGTCCTTATAACTGCCTCTTAAGGTTCAGGTTGGTCCTACGTAGCTTAATAGACTCCGTCCTACTACGCCTCCTAAACCTACCTAAAAAAAGTTCAGACGAGACCTGAAAGGTGCGAAGCAGAATAAAGCTACGAAGGACTCAATGAACAAGGCTCGACTGAAAGGAGAGAGAATTTGAGAAAGACTGATCCCTATTCAAAGGCTTGAAGGAGTGCAACTCAGAATGGAACTAATAGGACGGAGGACCTCTTTGATCCACAGGTTCATATTCCATTTCATGACTCATCTGGAGTAGCTTAATTAGTCTCATATTCGTGAATAAAGGAATCAATGAATAAAGGTTTGAGACAGGAGTGCAAGTCAGAACCCTTAATAGTAAATGAACAAGGATCAAAGAATGATCGGAGAATCAATCTACTAAAAGGTCAAAGGAAGAAAGCCTATCCGTCTCTCTGATTTATGGGACTCTGATCTATTCTTTATGGTCCGCTCCCTCCTTTACCGATCCATACCATAGGCTTGATCTTTCTTTTCTCGTCTACTTAAATTAAATGAAAGCAGGAAGATGAAAGTTTCAGTGGAATTCTCACAAAAAATAGGGATTGGAATTTTGAGTGGTTTTTCGCAAATTCTTTGACTTTATTCATTGATTCAGTCTCGTCTCAAATTGACTAATGAATTAATATGGATTTCGATCATTCTTTGAGCCTTAAGATAACATAAGTCCTGATTTTTTCTTGAGGGCTTCGTCTTCTCACCTTTACATAAGCTACGCCCTTCTTCATTGACTCCTTCTTAGTCGAGCTTCTTCGAACCGCTCCTTATCATTTTGAGTCGTCCTCCGGCGCGAAGCGAAAGGACTGATTTCAAAGATTTTCAGGAGTGCAAGGAAAGAAATCCATATAAAGAATAACCTCCGTCTGCGACTTTGAGTGGAATTCATGAGTCCTCCGGACCGGCTGGGGCTGACGATTGCTTTTTCTTAATACAAACTTCAGACAGCGGCAACAATCATTCTCCTTTCATCAAAAAAAAGGGTGTGATAGCCCTTCCTGACTTTCGAATAGTAGTAGAACCATGGCATTGCCCTTCCCGTGTAGTGGGGGCGATTACAGAAGAGCGCGCCTTGCTGGGGTTCGTAGGAACCATAAAAGATGGGACACCTCTCGAGCGAGCCACTACCTTATAAGCCACCCCGGTAGAATTACAAGCCTGCGATCAGTGCCTTCTTCTATCTCCTCGCCCACCGGATCACCTAACGGTTTTCCTTTGCTAAAGCATAAGCCTCCTCTTTCTTTTATCGAGAAATCGAAGCGTCCTCAGGTCGCACCGCCCAGCCCAGGTGTTCTGGACTAGAAGTGTACCCGTACCGGCGTTAGGAAAGGTCCATTGAGACCTTCCCGGTCGCCGGGATCCTTCACTACGTATAGTCAGACTACGTTCTGCACTTATACTGTAGTTAGCGGAAAAAAGAGTCAGTCCCTCTTGTAAAGGAGGAACTCACCCCACTCGATGGGCGGCGGGCATTCGTTCTTATCACTGGGCCATCGCCTAACGGCTTTCTCTTAGCGAGAAGATTTTCACTGATCACCTACGATATTTGATCCATCCAATAAGATTATGGAAAGGGGCAAATTCAGTGAGAAATCGGAAGGCAGGAATCGCTAATTCCTCATGACTGAGATGAAGCGCCCACCTGGCTTGGCTGGAAGACCGAGCGGTGACGAAGACAAAGAAAGACAAGGAAAGACAAACCCACGAATGCAATTCAAAAAGATCCGATCTTTCCTGCCTGATTTCTACCCCAGGAATATTCAGCCTTTCCCCCCATCCCCCCGAGGAGAGTCAGAAAAAGAAGTATAAAGAAGTACTAAAGAAGTACTAACTCCGGACAACTACTAACTAATGAGAAGAAGGAAGAAGGAAAACAAGTCTAAATAAGAAGAAAGAAGTACTCAATCCAAGAAGTAATCCGGACAATCAGTCTTTGAGGGAAAGAGGTCAATCCCTAAAGGGGGCATTCCTGATGATCCAAATCAAGTATGACGAAGAAGAACTACTAACTAATGACAAGCATAAAGAAGTACAAAGAAGTATAAGAGGTAAAGAGGTAATAAGGAAAATCAGTCAAAGAAAGAAGACGAGAAAAGAGAATCTTTCTTTTTTGCACTCCTTTCTCTCCTTTCAGTCGAGACCTTTTAGTGTGGAATGAGAAAAGAATTTGACTTTATTCAATGATCTTTGAGCCTTGTTCATTGATGAAGATGAATATGGATTTCTGAAATCAGGGTCCGGAGGTTCATATTATATGGTTCATGACTTGCACTCCTTAACAGTCCTTTCGCTTCGCGCCGGAGGACAGGTTCATATGTCCTTTTTATTGAGGGCTTTGACCCTTTTTGGACCTTTGTTTTTCCACTCAAAGTCGCAGACGAAGGACTCTTGGCTGAATCTGTCCATTCTTTTCACATTCAAGGTCCTTATTCAGTCATTTATAAACAGGCTCGCAAGGACTCTGGTCAGTCAGTGACAAAGTACAAGACGAACCCTATCACTGGGAAGCCTTCGTCAGCCTCCTGCCAGGACATTCTTCAGTAGTCCTACCAAGACAGAATCAAGCCCTTGTCCGTATCACTCTCATCAAACCCACGTGGAAACTCACGATGGCACTCCTTGTATAAGAGCAGGATGATTTCTGAAAGGCTGTATAATCGCATCGCCTAGGTTATCTATTCCATGCACTCATTATGGACCATGTACCGGATGCCTACGTCATTGAGATTTGCGGGTAAGGCCACGAGATTGATCTCACCACGGGGAGGACGAGACTCTTATTCTTTCATAAGTTCAGTTCTTTATCTACTATCAAAAATCTTGGGAATTGCAAGCATTTCTTTCTAAGCTTATACACTTTTGATATCTGAGTATGATCAGGAGGTCATGAGAGAGAAGCAAGAAGAAGGAGAGGGGGACCGGGCCCTATCACTATGAAGTAGGGTGCGGAAGTCTATCCCGATAGGTTTGAGGTGAGTTTCATAGGTCTTCTTCCATTCTCCCTTTCATAGGAATAAGTCAAAGAATCTGAGTAGGATGAAGATGATCCCTTTCGGACTAGAGAAAGGCGAGACCTCATTCTCCTTGGTTAGAAGAAGAAAGACTGGAAAGGATCAAAGCTCATTGAATAAAGAGAGTGACGGAATCCATAAAAAAGTGATAGAAGTCAATGAACAAGGGCTTTCGTAAGCGAGATCGGCAGATTTTTTCATTGAGGCGCTTGAGCAGAATCTTGATCTGTGCTCTGGCTCTTGAACAAAGAGAAGTAGCCTCATCCCGCTGCTCTTGAATTACTTGTTCCCGACCGGGCAGCATATTCTCTTTTTTCCTTTGCAATATGATAGATAAAGGTTCCCTATTCGAAAAAGAAAAGAGAGAAATGTGAACACACAGGGCTGAACCCCATAATCCTACCAGGATTTGTGAATCTCATTCCATTTCCGAGAATCTTCAGCAGTCGGGAGTGAAGATCGTGCGGAAGTCCAAGAATGAAATTCAAGTAGCCGGAGGTGTAGAGGAAGAGGGACAAGGGCTGTCGAAAGATCAGTTCCAGCAGGTTAGGAGGCGGAGCAAAGGGATTGACTTGAGCCTTTCTTCTTGCATTCTTCTTTTCATTTCTCTTTTCTTGTCCGTGAGTGCTTTGACTCAGTCTTCTCAAATGAAACTACCACGGACCGCGTAGAAGGAGTCTGAAATCCATATTCGTTCTTTGAGAGGATAGGGGTTCCTTCATATATTCCGTAATTTCATTGATTATCGAGGCGGTCTAATTCCGAAAGATCCACTTGCTGAACTCAAAACTCCCAGAAAGCATCAATCATATTTCATTGATCCTCTGACAGGGTAGTAATCCTTCAGTTTCTTCTTTTGATAGGCTTTCCCCTTTATGGAATGGAATTTCTGGGACTGACGGCTTTCCTTTCCACTAAATCCTGAAGTTGATCCCTAATCCTCCCTAACTAAATAATCCCACAGCAGGCTCGACTGAAAGGAGAGAAGGAGTCCATAAAAAAGTGAAGGAAGTCGATCAGGCTCAAGTGTCAAGGGCTGGTTCGCAGAATTCAGGAGAGGCGGAGTAGGAGTTGAGGCTCGGGTGTGCGCGGGCTCAGTTGCTGCTCTCTCTCTTGAAGGATCTCTTGCATAAAGAGGATAGGCATCTGTCTCGGTTGTGCCATCAAGATCAAGTATGAAAAAAGGCTGAATTACTAGAATAGGACCCAAGCCGATCGACCGAGTGACTCTAACTAAGTACGGCATGCTCTTGCGAGAGGAAGAAAGGAGAGACCTACAGGTCTTGAGCCCACGGCTGTGGCAGTTCCAGCCCACTACGCGGTTGGTCTTTCATCATATCTAGATCTGAGTTCGTCGGCCTGAAAGAACCTACTATTTGGAAGAAAGCCTATGGTACTTGGATTGACAAGCATTGAGACCTTGAGACCTCTCCTTACGCAAATTCTTTGCGCCTTGTTCTTCAATCTTTCACCCTTTCGCGCTTTCAACTCCTCGCATATTTCATTCCGCCTCTCCTTATCTTTTTGAGTCGTCCGGAGGATTTATCCGTAGGACTCTAAAACGGAGGACTCCTTTCTTCTTTATCCATTCATCCTGGGCCGACGGGGATCCTTAGGAGATACCCGATCATGAGATCTGGACCGCTACGAGACATTTGTTTTGGAAAGTCTTTCGTCATCATTAATAGGGGCCGATGGATCTATTTTCTATCCATCTTTCTCTAACGAAAAAAGATAGACTCCAAAGTCAGATAATCAGCCTGATTAAGGGTCGGGATCGAGCACACATCTTTCCCCTTCTTGGATTCAAGCCTAAAGAGCAAAAGGAATGGCAGGGCGGGTCGAAGAAGAGGCTCGGGTCGGAGAGTCAGACCAATCGTCGGCTTGATTAGAGTCTTGTCTTTCTTACCTTCTGCAGAGAGATTCTTGCTAGTTTCACCGGCAGCGACTCTTAAGGAGCGCTAACCCTTCTTCGGAGAAATCCTCCGGGGCCACTGTCCTTATTACTTTTGTCGAATGAATTACCTTTTTCTATGCTTATCGCACCGCAGAGTAGAGTAGAGTGATTCAGAGTTGATACAGTGACTGAAAAACCGGTCCGAAGTAGCTTAATTAGTAGGAGATACCTTGCCGTAGGTAAGACTAGAAGTTCATATTCCATCAAGAGTCAAAAGGACGTAGAAGGAGCTCTCCCTAGAAGTGAGAAAAGAGGTTCCCCCCGATGCCTCCCAGGGGGCGGTGTACCGGTAATGGGGTCCTAGTTCAAGTTCTTTCTTTTGGGAAAGATTTTCAATGAAATAACCCACTACGCCGTAGAAGGCGCGAAGCTCTAACCTAGGGCAAGGTTCAATCTAATATGATCATCAGAAAGTAAGGAGCGCAAAAAGATTCTGAGTCAAGTCAAGAATAGTACAAGTCAGAGAAGAAAGTGAGAACGAAGACGATAAGCAATTTTTTCTTTATTTATCAAATTACTTGATCATAAGTACCGAAAATGCTATTTTGCAAGGGTGTTGACGCCATAGTATACAGGAGTGCTTTGGAGTCCTTCTCCTTCGGACAGTCCAAACTGCAAGAAAGAAAAAGAACCTCATCAAATCTCAGATAATAGGAGAATAGCTATTTTAGTCATTTAGAAGGCAAAAATACGGGAAATTGAAAAGTCTTCTCGGATGACT
>NW_026124966.1:0-27536 GCF_025177605.1 Cucumis melo
GAAACAACTTAAAAATTTTTATTGTTGTGCTGGATCCGCAATTAAGCCTATGGATCCTTAGGATTGGTGTAGTCATTTAATATTTAATATATTATATCCCGTAGCGTCGTTTCAGATCCGGGATCGAGCCAAGTATCACAACTTCTTCTACCCCATCCTGTATATTGTCCTTTTTTGTTCTGTCTTGGAATACAAATTTTTTAGTAGACGAGATTTTACGAAAAAAGTTCTTCATATTCATAGGGATAACAACGATTTTTTTTATGTGAATTTGACAATTTGACATAACCGGTGAGAAACCCACTATTTATAAATTAATAATTTGAATTGATTTAATTGAAAAAAAAAATAATTCTCTTTTGAGAGAACGCTAAGTATCACTTCACTATATATAACGGAACCTTTTTTTTTTAAGACCGACTCGTTAATACTTAATAATCCTAGTGATTGGATTTAGATCCTATTCTGATAGGAAATGAGATATTTAAATGATTTCTTTTTTTATCGAATGACTATTCAGCTATTGTATTTCATGTAAATAGGGGCAAGAAAGCTCTATGGAAAAAAAGATGGTTAAATTCGATGTTGTCTAAAGGGAAGTTAGAATACAGGTGTAGGCTAAATAAATCAATCAATAGTCTTGGTCCTATTGAAAGTGAAGGATCAATTATAAATAATATGAATAAAAACATTCCTAGTCATAGTGATAGTTACAATTCTAGTTACAGTACTGTTGATGATTTAGTCGGCATTCGGAATTTCATATCTGATGACACTTTTTTAGTTAGGGATAGTAATAGCTGCAGTTATTCCATCTATTTGGATATTGAAAATCAAATTTTTGAGATTGACAATGATCCTTCTTTTGTAAGTGAACTAGAAAGTTCTTTTTATAGTTTTTCGGAACTCTACTTATCAAAATAATGTATCTAAGAGTGATGATTCCCACTATGATCAGTACATGTATGATACTAAATATAGTTGGAATAATCACATTAATAGTTGCATTGACAGTTATCTTTGGACTCAAATCTGTATTGATAGTTACAATTTTAAGTGGTAGTCACAATTACAGTGACAGTTACATTTATAGTTCTATTTGTGCTGAAGGTGGAAATAGTAGTCAAAGTGAGAGTTTCAGTATAAGAACTAGCACGCATAGAAAAAATTTAACTACAACAGAACGTTCTAATGATCTAGATCTAACTAAAAAATACAGGCATTTGTGGGTTCAATGCGAAAATTGTTATGGATTAAATTATAAGAAAATTTTTAAATCAAAAATGAATATTTGTCAACAATGTGGATACCATTTGAAAATGAGTAGTTCAGATAGAATCGAACTTTTGATTGATCCAGGTACTTGGGACCCTATGGATGAAGACATGGTCTCTTTGGATCCCATTCAATTTGATTCGGAGAATCAACTTTTATACTTATAAAGATCGTCTTTCTTCTTATCAAAGAAAGACAGGATTAACTGAGGCTATTCAAACAGGCACAGGTAAATTAAATGATATTCCAGTAGCAATTGGGGTTATGGATTTTCAGTTTATAGGGGGGTAGTATGGGATCCGTAGTAGGAGAGAAAATCACCCGTTTGATCGAGTATGCTACCAATCAATTTTTACCTCTTATTTTAGTGTGTGCTTCGGGAGGAGCACGCATGCAAGAAGGAAGTTTGAGCTTGATGCAAATGGCAAAAAATATCTTCCCGCTTTATATGATTATCAATCAAATAAAAAATTATTCTATGTAGCAATCCTTACATCTCCTACTACTGGTGGGGTGACAGCTAGTTTTGGTATGTTGGGGGATATCATTATTGCCGAACCGAATGCCTACATCGCATTTGCGGGTAAAAGAGTAATTGAACAAACATTGAATAAGGCAGTCCCTGAGGGTTCACAGGAGGCTGAATCTTTATTCGATAAGGGCTTATTCGATCTAATCGTACCACGTAATCCTTTAAAAGGTGTTGTGAGTGAGTTATTTCAGCTCCACGCTTTCGTTCCCTCGAATCAAAATTCAATCAAGTAAAGCCTTACTTAACTTAAAAAATGAATTCTTTTTTTTTTTATTTCTTCCGCAAAATTTGGCACGGGGAAGAAAATGAATTTCATGCTCCCTTCTTAACATTACATGTGTATATATACTTCAACTATAGCAAATAGCGGCATAGAGTCTTGCATCTTTCTACATCTCTAGCGGATCTCTAGTTTTACTAAGAATCCTTGTTGTTGGATCGGATTATAACTACCTTTTTGGGAATTTGTACGAAAATCTTTATGAAATTTTATTAAAAAAAAATGCTAAGACAAGATAATAACTAAAATAATGCAAACGTCTATTATGATACATATATCTCATGTCGAAAGATGAGTAAGTCCATTTATTTAATTCGACATTCCTCATTCCTTTTCTATATATACTCACGTAGATATTACTTAGTATAATTATATATTGAATTAGTATAATTATAAGATACCTTTTATAACAATCAATAAATAACAGGTAAAACTATTAATATAACAATGAAAATATTAAGTCGAGGTATCCATTCTATGACAACTCTCACCACCTTACCCTCTATTTTTGTGCCTTTAGTGGGCCTAGTATTTCCGGCAATTGCAATGGCTTCTTTATTTCTTCATGTTCAAAAAAACAAGATTTTTTAAATATGCTGTCCTATTTTTTTTTTTCAAAACTTAGACTTTGACGATAACACAGCTATCTATTTAGTAGACTAGAATCTAACATGTGGCTTACTCCAAACATAAGCGATTATACATACGTAAACATGATATCTGAGGAAATCAATTAGAAGTATTTCAAAATAGAAAATAGATAAGTTTCAAAATAGAAAATAGATAAGAGATTCGGGCGACAAATGTTTGAGATATAAAATCAATATACCTATATGGATGTAGGTATCTATAGGGAATCATATAAAGGTGATGTTATTATTTTAGATCTAAGTAATTCGATGAATTACTTAGATCTAAAGTAAAGGTTCACATCAAAATAGTGCTAGTTGATTAGAGTTACTTCGGAAACAAAAAAAGTAAAATAGATTTTTTTTTGATTCTCTTAATTCCAATAAAATGCAACGAGATCTAGTATGAATTGGCGATCAGAACGTATATGGGATAGAATTTATAAGAGGATCTCGAAAAATCAGCAATTTCTGCTGGGCCTTTATCCTTTTTTTAGGTTCATTAGGGTTTTTATTGGTTGGAACTTCCAGTTATCTTGGTAGGGATTTGATAGCTTTATTTCCGTCTCAGCAAATAATTTTTTTTCCACAGGGGATCGTAATGTCTTTCTATGGGATTGCCGGTCTCTTTATTAGCTCCTATTTGTGGTGCACAATTTTGTGGAATGTAGGTAGCGGTTATGATCGATTCGATAGAAAAGAAGAAATAGTGTCTATTTTTCGTTGGGGGTTTCCTGGAAAAAATCGTCGAATCTTCCTACGATTCCTTATGAAAGACATTCAGTCCATCAGAATAGAAGTTAAAGAGGGTATTTATGCACGTCGTGTCCTTTATATGGAAATAAGAGGCCAAGGGGCCATTCCCTTGACGCGTACCGATCAGAATCTGACCCCACGAGAAATTGAGCAAAAGGCTGCCGAATTGGCCTATTTCTTGCGTGTACCAATTGAAGTTTTTTGAAAAATGAAGTTCAGAATGAATTTTGTTCGTAGCAAGAGGGATAAAACTGAAATGAAAGAATAGTCTTTTTTATAGACCATAGTAATAGTATAATAACTTAACTGGAATTTCTTCAGAATGCTCATTTGACCCAAAGCAGACGTATACGGAACAGCCAGAAAACTTTCTTTGTCCGAAATTTTGATCCGTATGTAAATCAACTGCACAGTAACAAAAAAAAGTGGATTCTTTGTTATTTTCTTTCTGTATTATTTCGAAATTCAAGGATTAACTAATAAATCACAAATCAAAAACTAAAAAACAGGGAATGGATTCATAATAGTATGCATATGACTTGTAATAGAACTTATGTTTGATATAAATATTAGTAGTGTAGAGAGTTAACGAATGAAGTGAGTTCATTAAAAAATAAAAGACGAAAAAATGGAAAAAAAGAAAGCATTCATTCCCCTTCTATATCTTGCATCTATAGTATTTTTGCCCTGGTGGATCTCTCTTTCATTTAATAAAAGCCTAGAATCTTGGGTTACTAATTGGTGGAATACTGGTCAATCCGAAATTTTTTTGAATGATATTCAAGAAAAGAGTATTATAAAAAAAGTTCTAGAATTAGAGGAACTCTTTCTCTTGGACGAAATGCTAAAGGAATACCCAGAAACACATCTACAAAAGCTTCGTATCGGAATCTACAAAGAAACGATCCAATTGATCAAGATGCACAATGAGGATCGTATCCATATGATTTTGCACTTCTCGACAAATATAATCTGTTTCGTTATTCTAAGTGGTTATTCTATTCTTGGTAATGAAGAACTTGTTATTCTTAACTCTTGGGTTCAAGAGTTCCTATATAACTTAAGCGACACAATAAAAGCTTTTTCTATTCTTTTATTAACTGATTTATGTATAGGATTTCATTCACCCCATGGTTGGGAACTAATGATTGGTTCTGTCTACAAAGATTTTGGATTTTCTCATAACGATCAAATTATATCCGGTCTTGTTTCCACTTTTCCAGTCATTCTTGACACAATTTTAAAATATTGGATCTTCCGTTATTTAAATCGTGTATCTCCCTCACTTGTAGTGATTTATCATTCAATGAATGACTGAAAAATATAATGTTTGTTACTTTGTACATAAGTAAAACATTCAAAATTGTACTTATTCCTTCTACCCATCGCGAAGGATGCCTCCTATATTCGAGTAACTTTATTTCAGTAAATAGCAGAATCATGGATAGGGAACTATACTAGGGACCTACCTAATTTTATTGTAGAAATTTTTGGGCTCAATGATTGGACCATGCAAACTAGAAATACCTTTTCTTCGATAAAGGAAGAGATTACTCGATCTATTTCCGTATCACTCATGATATATATAATAACTTGGGCACCCGTTTCAAATGCATATCCCATTTTTGCACAACAGGGTTATGAAAATCCACGAGAAGCAACCGGCCGTATTGTCTGCGCCAACTGCCATTTAGCTAATAAGCCCGTGGATATCGAGGTTCCACAAGCGGTACTTCCTGATACTGTATTTGAAGCAGTTGTTCGAATTCCTTATGATATGCAACTGAAACAAGTTCTTGCGAATGGTAAAAAGGGTGGTTTGAATGTGGGGGCTGTTCTTATTTTACCCGAGGGGTTTGAATTAGCCCCCCCCGATCGTATTTCTCCCGAGATTAAAGAAAAGATGGGCAATCTTTCTTTTCAGAGCTATCGTCCCACTAAAAAAAATATTCTTGTGATAGGTCCTGTTCCTGGTCAGAAATATAGTGAAATCACCTTTCCTATTCTTTCCCCGGACCCTGCGACTAAGAAAGATGTTCACTTCTTAAAATATCCCATATACGTAGGCGGGAACAGGGGAAGGGGTCAGATTTATCCCGACGGGAGTAAGAGTAATAATAATGTTTATAATGCTACAGCAGCAGGGATAGTAAGCAAAATAATACGAAAAGAAAAAGGAGGATATGAAATAACCATAGTGGATGCAGCGAATGGGCGTCAAGTGGTTGATATTATCCCTCCAGGACCAGAACTTCTTGTTTCAGAGGGCGAATCCATCAAACTTGATCAACCATTAACGAGTAATCCTAATGTGGGAGGATTTGGTCAGGGAGATGCGGAAATCGTCCTTCAAGATCCATTACGTGTCCAAGGCCTTTTGTTCTTTTTTGCATCTTTATTTTGGCACAAATCTTTTTAGTTCTTAAAAAGAAACAGTTTGAGAAGGTTCAATTGTCCGAAATGAATTTCTAAATCTGGGGATTTATCAAATAAAGTTCGTAAAAAAAACCAAATTCTTGTTGGCAATTCTATAATTTAATTATGTATGATCAAAAAATTATGAAAAACTTTTTCCCTTGTTTTTTTTTTTTATTCTTTTTCGACCCTATTTCGGTAATTACTTGTACCGCATTACTAGTCATAGTATGGATATTATATTGTCAGGAAGACTATTTTACCTCTTCTTTATTTCTTTGTTTTTTACAATACAAATAGGAGCGGTATTATTATGATTATTATGTCACTGGTGCCAGATTGAAATGTCATTGAATGTGTCTATTTTTATTCTAATAGAATAAAAATAGAGTAGATATTAAAAATAAGATAAGTAAATGGAGAATAGAAAAAAAATGAAGGGAACAAAGGATTCTAGAAGGAATTATGCATCTTTCTAGTATTCGATACCAGAAAAATTCCTTTTCTTGTTCTGGTGTCGAAATAATAAACTAATGAATTATTCTTGATCCCGTTCGTCAAAGATCTCTATTCTTAGTTTCAATTTTTCCCGGTTTATCAGAACCTTTTTTTCGATTTATTACATAAGTAGTGAACAAATTCAATGAATTTTTCAATTCTATTTTATATTAAAATAACTATAGAAAATTCTATTAGTATATTTTAATCTATTTAAAGGGTTTGTGATATCTGATCGATAGAAATATAATATTGTTATATTGGGATTGTATCATCCAGAAAGAGGGAATCGAGTGATTCTCTCTTTCTTTTTTTCGCTTTGAAATGAAAGTATCGACCGATACGATCGCGAAAGAGATGGTCTGAATCAATTTTTTTTTTGAAGCAATTCAGAATCAGAAAGAAATGAAGTTTTTTGAAAAAATAGGAAAGATCCATTTTTTCATTTATATGAATAAATTAGTCTAATTCTAATTAGTAAGAGCTCAACGGGACCTACCCCCTCTTTTTTTCTGATTTGAGGGGGATCCTGTTGAGTTCTTACGCTTTCATGTCTCCAACTCAGTTCATCCGATTATTACAGAGATGAACCTAAGCCGGAATATGAACCATAAAAGAAAATACCAACTAAACCGATCACAGGAATACCAGTTACAGTACCGATTATCCAAAGAGGAATCCTTCCAGTAGTCTCGGCCATTTGTCCCACTTCCCTCCCCATTTCATCAAGTGGTCGTGCTAGAGACAGAAACAGTCATAGATAATTATGAGATGATATCCTTCCGAATGGGATAAGATAATTCGTACTATTATTTAGTATTTTCTTTTATTTAATTGAAGAAATAATTGGAAAATAAAACAGCAAGTACAAAAATGAGTAATAACCCCCAGTAAAGACTGGTACGATTCAATTCAACATTTTGTTCGTTCGGATTTGATTGTGTCATAGCTCTATAATTCGGATTAGGTTTATCGTTGGATGAATTGCATTGCTGATATTGACCCTAAAAAAGAAACGGTAGGTACAGCTAGTCCGTGAACAGTTAACCATCGCACTGTAAAAATAGGATAAGTTTTATCGATAGTCATTTGGTCCTCCTAAAAAGATCTACTAAATTCATCGAGTTGTTCCAAAGAATCAAAACGGCCAGTTATTAATGGAATTCCTTGTCGGCTCTCTGTAAAATACTCATTTGGACGAGGGCTTCCAAAAACATCGTAAGCTAAACCCGTGCTGACGAATAACCAACCTGCAATGAATAGAGAAGGTATAGTAATGCTATGAATGACCCAGTATCGAATACTGGTGATAATATCAGCAAAAGAACGTTCTCCTGTGCTTCCAGACATGCCGAGCTCCACATATTCTTGTACAGTCAAAAGGGGGATCGATTCCGTAAAAGATGAGATCAGTAAATGGAAATTAACTGAAATTTTATCTTTGTAAGATCGTCAATATTGTACCGAGGGTGTTTTTAGAGTATACCGAATCAGTATAGCTATCCTTCTTCTGACGCAGCAACGCAATTTCACAATAAGTATCAAAATGAAGCACTAAAACTAAATAATATAATTTGTTTCTTCTTTTCTTGCTGCTTGTCGATGTAGAATCATATACCATTCATTCAATAGAAAATTCTGAAAATGCCTGTCTGTAGTATTAAGGATTCTATCGGTTATTGGCTTCGGGCTAGAAAGCGAAGATTGGGTAAAATGTGAATCCGACTGGTTGGTTTATAATAATTTAGGAAGCAGATTCTAATAGTCCCAAAATTCAATGAAATTAGACGTGAAATCTCGAAATATTTCTTTTGTGTTTGTAGTTATATTTTTGTTTGAATCTTTTTTTATTTTAAGGAATTGGTTAGTCGTCCAGTAACAAGTAACAGTAGTACATAGGATTCGATGAACGAAACAGAACAACGAATAGAAGAATAATAAATATTCGTAATGCACGCATTATTGTTTTATATTAGACTCAAACGATCGTTCTTCAACTAATTAGAAGAATGTTTTTAATATGGAAAGAATAAGAATAAATGGAGAACCTAGTTTCGAGTGATCTGATCGTGCGATACTTTTTTTCTTTTTAAAAAAGATTTTATGGAAATGAACCCACTACATAAAATCTAATTAGTGGGAATACAATTTCATAAATAAAGGGCATTATAAGGTCATTCATTCTTCAGCGATTCAAAGAGCATTTCATTTTTGGAATCAAGTTACACAACATAGTTTATTTATTATTTTTCTTTTTTTTTTTTTTTTTTTCTTTCTAATTATTTAGAATCCATTTAATAGATTTATATATTTACTAGATTTATATATTAAATTATTGTTTATAAATTCTTTATAATAAGAATATTTGTTTTGAAAACTCAAGAGTTGTTCAATGAATCCCTTGATTCCGAATTGCGGGATAGAGAGACAGATGATGAATTGATTTCTTACCTATGTCACAAGATTTTTGTTAGTATCATCTATAATCATAATAATAGATGAATCAAAAACTTTCAATTGAATATATTTTTTCAATTAGTATTTTTACTTATCCATCCGCGTATCTTTCAAAAATAGAAACTTAGGGAAGTGCTTTATAAACATATGGATAAAAATAACGTATTTCATTTAGCCTCGTCATGCCTACTATCACTAGTTATTTCGGTTTTCTACTAGCAGTTTTAACTATAACCTCAGCTCTATTTATCGGTCTGAACAAGATACGACTTATTTGATTAAAATTCATTGAATGCACAATTCAAAAAAAAGAAAGATTTCGGTGTTATTCAATATATTCTATATATTGTAGAGTTCTTTACCTTGTCAATTCAATTTCGAATTCTTGGTCATTGAGATTCATGGGCAATACCGATTAATATTTTAAGGATAGATATTACCTCTCCTTTTCCTCGTTCAACTAAATTGAAATGATTGAAGTTTTTCTATTTGGAATCGTATTAGGTCTAATTCCTATTACTTTGGCTGGATTATTTGTGACCGCATATTTACAATACAGACGGGGGGATCAGTTGGACCTTTGATTAATTAACAGTTCTTTTTTTTGATTGACCCCCTACTTGCTTTATAGGAGGTAAAATTTTGATTTCTGTTGAATTATTTCAGTATCATTTTGATTTAACAACAACAAGAATCGAATCACGCTCTATAGGATTTGAACCTACGACATCGGGTTTTGGAGACCCGCGTTCTACCGAACTGAACTAAGAGCGTTTTATTATCAAACTAAAAGCAACCCGAATATATCTTCGATACATATATTATCATAGAGAATATCATAAAATTAAATAAAAAAAGATTGATTCGATATATGTATGTTCAATTTTTATGGATCTCAATTGATTCCTCGTTACTGTTCAGAAGATAAGTAATAGGTAGGGATGACAGGATTTGAACCCGTGACATTTTGTACCCAAAACAAACGCGCTACCAAGCTGCGCTACATCCCTTTCAATTGGTCTACAGTGTTATTGTAGAGAATCCCTGTCTTGTTTTCCACATTTTTTATTTATTTCCTCCATTGGTATACACAAATTATCTTGCCATTTCTTCTTTTTTGTCTCATATCATATATAAAATATAATAAAAATAATAAAAAGACTTATATACGTATGAAATAATAAATATTAAATCCGCCGTAAAGAAAAATGAATATTTGGGGTGGGGCGGAAAGCTACATATTTTTTTTAATAAAAAAGGGAATATCTACCGAATTGAACTGTTGTACATTTCAATTTGAATTAGGAATTCCGCGGACAATACAAGCGGTTATTAACTATATATACATTTGATGGTATGTAATACCAGTATGTATTACAAATTACTATAAAGTAGGAGGGTTTTCAATGCGAGATCTAAAAACATATCTCTCCGTGGCACCGGTAGTAAGTACTATATGGTTCGGGGCTTTAGCGGGTCTATTAATCGAGATCAATCGTTTATTCCCGGATGCGTTGGTATTCCCGTTTTTTTCATTCTAGTTATTGACTTGGGAAGGGGTGAAGAAGATTAGAAAAACAATCAAATATCTTTGACTAATCCCCTTCCCCCTTCTTTTTTTTAGAGTTTTTAGACTTAGAATAAGTTAGAAAGAATCAAAATGGATTCAACCTCAGTCAAACTCGGACGCGGCGCCAGGTTCAAATTTAATTAATAAAAGAGTGAGAACGAAAATGAAAATGTGATGGCTAGGGCAACAATATCATACAAAATACTTAAATGAAAAACTGTACTGCGATTCTAAATTTAGAAATTATTGTATTACTATATTTTAATATTTGATTGTAACGAAATCTTTCATAATTTTATTTCGAGTTACCAATTTTTCTTTTTTTCTTCATTTTGGATCGGAAAATGGAAGAGTTGCGTGAATCAAAAATCCAAGGGAGGTTCATGGCCAAGGGTAAAGATGCCCGAGTAACTGTTATTTTGGAATGTACTCGTTGTGTTCGAAACGGTGTTAATAAGGAATCAATAGGGATTTCCAGATATATTACTCAAAAGAATCGACACAATACGCCTAGTCGATTGGAATTGAGAAAATTCTGTCCCCGGTGTTACAAACATACGATTCATGGGGAGATAAAGAAATAGATCGAACCGATCGGCTGTGTGTCACCCTTTTCCAATCCAAGGAAGATGAAAAATTACATATATTAGACATATTTTAGATTTAAATATAAACAAACCAAATCCTATTTCGATCGGATCTAAAATGATTTAGAATTAAGAAATAGGATTTTCGGGATAAGGAATAAAAAAACCATGGATAAATCCAAGCGACTCTTTCTTAAATCCAAACGATCTTTTCGTAGGCGTTTGCCCCCGATTCCATCGGGGGATCGAATTGATTATAGAAACATGAGTTTAATTAGTCGATTTATTAGTGAACAAGGAAAAATATTATCTAGACGGGTAAATAGATTGACCTTAAAACAGCAACGCTTAATTACTATTGCTATAAAACAAGCTCGTATTTTATCTTTGTTACCTTTTCTTAATAATGAGAAACAATTTGAAAGAAGCGAGTCGACCGCTAGAACTATTGGTCTTAGAACCAGGAATAAATAGACTTAGCTTACTCTTTAATTGAATTAAAATTCTAATCCAAACTCAACCGCAGATTGATTCTTTGTTCGAAAAATCCGAAAATCTAGATTCGATTGTCGTGTCGTAAGAAAAAGAAAGAATAGTGGAAGAAGAATAAATCGTTTTTTTTTTATTGAACATATTTGCTCATTTTGACCACTTTATCATATTTTATCATACTAATTTCTACTCTACCTTCTCGGAGTTCATTCTCCAGAGAACTCCATTTTAAGCATTCCGCTGGATTCTTTGCAATCTTCGTATTTTATGATCTCATTGGAAATCATATAAAGACAATTTCTATTTAATATCGCGATTTGGGCAAGTATTTTACGATTAAGAAGCAACTGCCTCTTGTACAGATTGTGTATGAATCTACTATAACTGTAGTCTACCTTATTAGATCGAATTACTGCATTTATTCGAGCGATCCACAACTGTCGAAAATTTCTTTTTTGCCTACCTCTATCCCGATAAGCTGAAGCCAAAGCTCTTATTTTCTGTTGAGTAATAGTTCGAGTAAGTCTTGAATGAGCCCCTCGAAAGCTTGATGCAAATAAACGAATTTTTGTTCTACGTCTCCGAGCTATATATCCTCGTTTAATTCTAGTCATTGAATAAATGAAACTTTGATGAATAACTAATGGATTTCCTTTCTTTCAGTTATTCCTTTCTCCTTTCCTAGTCTATTAATAACAAAACGTATTTTTCCAATGTATAAAATAAAAATTCCAATGGCTTTTGCTACTATAACCTTCCCGACCACTATTTCTTTTTTTGTTCTAATCACCCCAAAATACGAAATAGTATTTTTACTAGGTATAAAAAACAAAAATAGAGTAAATAAATAAAAATAGAAATGGATAAAGAAATAGTGGGTTCCTTCGTTTCTATGGTTACTTCTTAAACGGTGAGGTCCTCTCTATACACCGGAGCTCCTTCTTTTATTTCATCAATGTTATTGTTAACTTGTACAGTTCACCCTCTCTTGGCTCTACCCATGAATTATCTAGTAATCGGTCTTTCACAACGAGATCTACCTATACAGTAACGGTATTTAATTATGAAGATTGGTTGGGTAGCTGACCCTCTTAGTCCGTTCTTGGAAGAATAAGGCTATAATCCTTCTGTTAAATAGGATTTCCTCTGCTTAATGGATAAGCATTTGTTACCAATGGGGAATTCTTTCTCATCTAAAATTGAAAATAGAGATGATTGGATTTGCACCAATAGAAACCATAAATTTGATACACAATAAAAGGATACGATAAATCTTTGTTTATTTATTTTCGGTAGTGAACGGATTTCTTCCATTCATTCTATCCTATTCACTGTACTTATAACTGATACGGGAAAAATTTTGTACTTTCTTTTGTCCCGGTCCATGGTCTAAACGAGTCGCACATACACCCTAGTACATGTTCCTCGACGCTGAGGGCATCCCCGAAGGGCGGGCGATTTGGTGACATTTCTGATTGGCTGTCTTGTGTTTCTAATAAGTTGTTTAATAGTTGGCATGTTGAATTGTATACATAATGAGTTGGTTTAGATCAATCCTAACCGGATGATTATGAATTACTTCTATATTCGATATTAATAATTAATATGATTAATAGTAATATATTAACCCCGGTAAAAAGAGAAAATCGAAAATTTCGGATTTTTGCGTGAAATACCTGCTATTTGTTATTCAACCGCTACAAGATCAACAATTCCATGAGCTTGGGCTTCTGTTGCTGACATAAAAACATCCCTTTCCATGTCTTCGGATATAACCCATAAGGGTTTGCCTGTTCTTTGTACATAAACCCTTGTGAGGATTTCGCGCAGCCTCAGTAGTTCTTTCGCTTCCAGGATAAATTCTACCGTTTGTGCCTCATAAAAAGAACTAGCAGGTTGATGGATCATTACCCTGATGATTTAATAAATGGTTTTCTCTATCTTACATCATTATCATGATGAGTCAAAGATAATAAAAAAAAGATAGGATTAACAACCGTACAGGCATCCTTTGTGCAGTGCATACGGCTCCACAATGGAATTCATTTTTACCTTCCAGCGAAGGAATAGAAAATATAGGATCTAGCAGACCCAGAGCAGTAAATGATCCAATAACCACCCTTCCTTTTTTTTAGTAATTTCAAAATACTATGATGGTTCCGTTGCTTTATGATTTCGTTTGTTATTCAGCAATCCCAAAGTTTCTTTTTTTTATTTTTTTTCTTAAAAATAAATATTTCGTAGTCTTTCATAACAGAAATATTGTTAAGAGTCTTCCGTCGTGAAAACAAAAAAGTTTGTGACGCTGAAAGAGGCCTCCGCGATAAATCAGCCTACAATCGGAAATGCCTTTTATCTCATACTACTCTTTCGATACATAACCTAATGGTTTAGAAAAAAAAAATTCTCATATCGAATTCAAAGTGCCATGCTATTATTACTTAATATTTTATATGGCGAAGGCATAGTTTTCTTTTTGTCTAAAAAAAACTCATTGGCGCCGAGCGTGCGGGAATGCTAGACGTTTGGTAATTTCTCCTCCGACTAGAATAAAAGATCCCATTGAAGCGGCTAATCCCATGCATATTGTCTGTACATCTGGTTGCACAAATTGCATAGTATCATAAATACCTAATCCGCTTATTACCCCTCCACCGGGAGAGTTTATAAATAAATACAGATCTTTGGTATCATCCTCCATACTGAGATATACCATAAGACTAATAAGTTGATTCGAAATATCACTATCAACCTCTTGGCCTAAAAAAAGTAATCTTTCTCGATAAAGTCGGTTGATTAGGATAAAATTGTATCCCTTAAGAACCGTACGGGCACCTTTTGATGCATACGGTTCAAAAAAAATAGCGAAAAAAGAATCAATGTTTAGATTTTAGCCTTCTTTAGAGGACTCTTTCTAACTTCTAATGAAGGGGCTTTTTCTTACCTTCCATTTTTTTTTCAAAATGGATGAGTTTTGTCCTTTGGCCCGCGGTCGTTTATCTATACTATAAATTTCAATAAATAAAAAAACAATTCATTAAATTTTCAATTTATCGAACTAACTTTTCATTGATATATTGTTTCATCGAGATTCAATTTCAATTCCGATGTCATTTTCTTGTTCCAAAATGGTCTTCTTCAATTCTTTTAGGTTTATGCTCTACTCCGAGTCAAGATCTGCCCGATTTGGATTTGCACATATAGGACAAATGCCCCAATAGCATGGCTTTTTGCTACGACTTCTTTTTTTTTTTCAATTTACTTCATATTACTCGATTGATTAAAAGTTTTCTATCAATGCTATTGATAAATCGAATATGATACAAGTAGTAGTAATCATAGAATAGATAGATTCCAAATTGAGTTTTTTCTAAGCGGAGCCTGGATACTTCATTTTATTAGTACAACCGAGAAAACCATAAATTATTCTAATTGATAATATTAATCTGGATACCCCCCAAAAAATAGATCTAATTGCACTTCACGCTCCAAATTTTTGATGATTAAATCAATCCGTCTTGGGCGAAAGAGAGGATATCTCGATCGGGGGAGAGAACGGGGAAATACCATATGACCCAATATATCTGACAAGTCGCACTATAGGTCAACCCACGATGCGTCTTCCTCTCCGGGACTTCGAAAAGGTACTTTTGGAACACCAATAGGCATTAAAGCAAAGAAAAAAGAATTAAGTACTATAGCTAACTTTGATGTGGAAGCGTAACAACGGGTTTATTGTCTTAATAAATAAGATGGGCCTTTATCAGATTTTATCTTTTAGCATATTTTATACATAGATTTAATAAGTTCATAAAAAAGGAAAACAGAATTAATAAGGGAAACTTCTTCCCGAATAGGTTTTTGAATGATGAACAAGTATGTATACATTCACTCCTATAAAATAGGATCAATTCCCATCTACCATTGCGTATTGGTACTTATCGAGTATAGAATAGATCTGCTTCTTTTTGTTCCTACGAATAGAATCGAATTGTTCCATTATTACTAAAAGAATAGACTAAATATTAATCCTTTCGCCAAGATAATCCCCTCAAAAGGGGAGGTCCGTAGCATAGTTTTTTTTTTCAGTGCAATAAAGTTACATAGTGTCTATTTTTCCTTGATAAAGGGGTATTTCCATGGGTTTGCCTTGGTATCGTGTTCATACCGTTGTATTGAATGATCCCGGTCGTTTGCTTTCTGTTCATATAATGCATACAGCTCTAGTTGCTGGTTGGGCCGGTTCAATGGCCCTATACGAATTAGCAGTTTTTGATCCCTCTGATCCTGTTCTTGATCCAATGTGGAGACAGGGTATGTTCGTTATACCCTTCATGACTCGTTTAGGAATAACCAATTCATGGGGGGGTTGGAGTATCACAGGAGGGACTATAACGAATCCGGGTATTTGGAGTTACGAAGGTGTGGCCGGAGCACATATTGTGTTTTCTGGATTGTGCTTCTTAGCAGCTATCTGGCATTGGGTGTATTGGGATCTAGAAATATTTTGTGATGAACGTACAGGAAAACCTTCTTTGGATTTGCCGAAGATTTTTGGAATTCATTTATTTCTCTCAGGGTTGGGTTGCTTTGGTTTTGGTGCATTTCATGTAACCGGATTGTATGGTCCGGGAATATGGGTATCCGATCCTTATGGATTAACCGGAAGGGTACAAGCCGTAAATCCTGCGTGGGGTGTCGAAGGGTTTGATCCTTTTGTTCCGGGCGGAATAGCCTCGCATCATATTGCAGCAGGTACATTGGGCATATTAGCGGGCCTATTCCATCTTAGTGTTCGTCCGCCCCAACGTCTATACAAAGGATTACGTATGGGAAATATTGAAACCGTCCTTTCCAGTAGTATCGCTGCTGTATTTTTTGCAGCTTTTGTTGTTGCTGGAACTATGTGGTATGGTTCAGCAACTACCCCGATTGAATTATTTGGGCCCACTCGTTATCAATGGGATCAGGGATACTTCCAGCAAGAAATATATCGAAGAGTTAGTACCGGGTTAGCCGAAAATCAAAGTTTATCAGAAGCTTGGTCTAAAATTCCTGAAAAATTAGCTTTTTATGATTATATCGGGAATAATCCCGCAAAAGGTGGATTATTCAGAGCGGGTTCCATGGACAACGGGGATGGAATAGCTGTTGGTTGGTTAGGACACCCTGTTTTTAGAGATAAAGAAGGGCGCGAACTTTTTGTACGCCGTATGCCGACCTTTTTTGAAACATTTCCGGTTGTTTTGGTAGACGGAGACGGAATTGTTAGAGCCGATGTTCCTTTTCGAAGAGCAGAATCGAAGTATAGTGTTGAACAGGTCGGTGTAACTGTTGAGTTCTATGGCGGTGAACTCAATGGAGTCAGTTATAGTGATCCTGCTACTGTGAAAAAATATGCTAGACGTGCTCAATTGGGTGAAATTTTTGAATTAGATCGTGCTACTTTGAAATCCGATGGGGTTTTTCGTAGCAGTCCAAGGGGTTGGTTTACTTTTGGGCATGCTTCCTTTGCTTTGCTCTTCTTCTTCGGACACATTTGGCATGGTGCGAGAACCTTGTTCAGAGATGTCTTTGCTGGTATTGACCCAGATTTGGACGCTCAAGTAGAATTTGGGGCATTCCAAAAACTTGGAGATCCAACTACAAAAAGAGTCTAGTCTGATACAAGATTGCTCTGTTCTTTTTTTCCTTTATTTTTTGATTTGACATAGATAGGGTACCGGATAAATCTTTATTCGGATTGCTTACTTTTCATTTCTTTGACTCTTGTCTTGGTCTTTTTTTTATCCGTAAAAAGATCCCAATTAAACAGGTATGGAAGCTATAATTGTAAACCGAAATCAAATCTATGGAAGCATTGGTTTATACATTCCTCTTAGTCTCGACTCTAGGAATAATTTTTTTCGCTATCTTTTTTCGCGAACCGCCTAAAGTTCCAACTCCAACTAAAAAGGCAAAATGATTTCTCATTATCTCAATTGAAGTAATGAGCCTCACAATATTGTGAGGCTCATTACTTCAACTAGTCCCCGTGTTCCTCGAATGGATCTCTTAGTTGTTGAGAGGGTTGCCCAAAAGCAGTATATAAGGCATACCCAGTAAAACTTACAAGTAAACCAGATATAGAGATGGCAACTAGGGTTGCTGTTTCCATTATTATATAATTTCAAGACCACAATGGATCTATAATAAGATCATTTATTTACAACGGAATGGTATACAAAGTCAACAGATCTCACTGAATAAAAAAAAATATAGGATTATTTATGGCTACACAAACCGTTGACGATAGTTCTAGATCTGGGCCAAGACGAACTGTTGTAGGGGATTTATTGAAACCATTGAATTCGGAATATGGTAAAGTGGCTCCTGGGTGGGGAACTACACCTTTAATGGGTGTCGCGATGGGTTTATTTGCGATATTCCTATGTATTATTTTGGAGATTTATAATTCTTCCATTTTACTGGACGGAATTTCAAGCAATTAGATTCGATTCACAAGAACCCCTAAATAACTTTTCAATAAAAAGGAAAGTCTAAAGTATGTAGGTTTCTGCTTTTTAGCCCACTATTTTTTGGTAGTTCGATCGTGGAATTTATTTTTTTCTGTATTTCCGGAATATGAGTGTGTGACTTGTTAGAATTGATCCTATGGATACGACAGAGAAGAAGTCGGTCATCTTGATGAAGATGATTTGATCTCGTTGGATATTCAGTCTAGGCTAGTATCTGGAGCACAGAATATATGAAATAGATTCCAAAATATTAGAACAAATATTAGAACTATGATTCATACTTATCAGACCTCGTGGCCGGACTCCGAAACAAGAGTTAGAAGTGATAAATAAAAAAAATTTATTCTTTCGTTTCTACTTATTTTGGTTAAAGGATAAACCTTTCTTTAGCTTTTTTCATTATATTCAGTCATTGAATAAGCATTGAATAAGTGATAATCCAAGGGTTCTTACTCAGGGAATTTTTGAACTTTTTTTGGAAGGTTTTTTATTGAATCATCGTGGTTCTAGTCTGAATCTAAGGTTTTAATTGATTCATAGGGTCTTAACAAGATAATTCCTATCAATAATAAAGAAAACAAGAGTAAAGTCGCATTACATACAAATCAAAGAAAAAAAATAGGTAAATAGAAGATTCAAGAGGCCCCTAATGATCAATATAACTATGAATGAGCCGACTTGATATTTGGGCATTATAACTACAAAGAAGACTTTTCGGATTTTGATTCTTTCGTATCTTGATACAAAAAATTGAATCATAGCATTAAGAAGTTTGAAACTTTTTAGTACACATATCCGTTACGAGCGGTATTTGGGTGTTTCTGTTTGAGCCGTACGAGACGAAATTCTCATATACGGTTCTCAGAGGGGGGTCCCCTTGGTTTACCTATCTCAATAAAGTGTATGATTGGTTCGAAGAACGTCTTGAAATTCAGGCGATTGCAGATGATATAACTAGTAAATACGTTCCTCCTCATGTCAACATATTTTATTGTCTAGGAGGAATTACGCTTACTTGTTTTTTAGTACAAGTAGCTACGGGGTTTGCTATGACTTTTTACTACCGTCCGACCGTTACTGAGGCTTTTGCTTCTGTTCAATATATAATGACGGAAGCAAATTTTGGTTGGTTAATCCGAATCAGTTCATAGATGGTCGGCAAGTATGATGGTCTTAATGATGATCCTGCACGTATTTCGCGTGTATCTTACTGGTGGATTTAAAAAACCTCGTGAATTGACTTGGGTTACAGGTGTGGTTCTGGCTGTATTGACCGCATCCTTTGGTGTAACTGGTTATTCCTTACCTCGGGACCAAATTGGTTATTGGGCAGTCAAAATTGTAACAGGTGTACCGGAAGCTATTCCAGTAATAGGGTCGCCTTTGGTAGAGTTATTACGCGGAAGTGCTAGTGTGGGACAATCTACCTTGACTCGTTTTTATAGTTTACACACTTTTGTATTACCTCTTCTTACTGCCGTATTTATGTTAATGCACTTCCCAATGATACGTAAGCAAGGCATTTCTGGTCCTTTATAGAGAATAGAAATCATAGATTTGTAATTAGTTATTTATGATTACTCAGGGGGGAAGAAGAGTATTTCATTGCTGCAAATATGGATTATTGAAAAATAAGACATGTATTTGGATATTTCCCTTCAACTCCACGAAATTTTATTCGTTATTTTTCAATAATAGTTGAAGGGAATTCTTCGAAGAGAAAATGGATTATGGGGAGTGTGTGACTTGAACTATTGATTGGACCGTGTAGATATATGTCTTTTTATCTGCCACATTGGGATTCACAACAAAATGTGTCTTTATTCCAACCACCGCGAAAGCTCCATACAGAGGGTAGGCTGGTTCGCTTGAAGAGAATCTTTTCCATGATCAGACTTGACCATGTCGTGCATGACCAGGCTCCGTAAGATCCATTAGAATAGGTGATATATATGCCATAATACAGATTATGTTTTATCTATTTCACTTACTTAATAGTATGAAAATGCATTCATTTCCTCTGCATTGACTCGATTTATAATACTATCGGAGTGAAACAAGGGATCTAAAGAAGAACATAGGCTAGACTCTATTAGTAACAAGTAAATCCCTTTGGATGTAAAAAGTATCAATATTTTTGGGGGCTAAAGCCCCATCGCAAGGTTTGAGACGACCCAGAAAGCACTTGAACATTATCAACTTTGTAAGCCTACTTGGGTATTGAGCATTTATCTGTACGAACTTAATTCCTTGCAATGGATAATTGTAACTCTTGAAAACGGAATCCGCTAAATTTTTTCTTACATTGAATCACTCATTTATTTTATATATGCTTGGATAAGATATCGATTTTTTTTTCTGGATCCAGTTGGTTCGTTTGATTTGTGCTCGAGCCGGATGATGAAAAATTATCATGTCCGGTTCTTTCGGGGGATGGATCCATAATAATTCACCTATCCTAATAACAAAAAAACCAGATTTGAATGATCCTGTATTAAGAGCTAAATTGGCTAAGGGTATGGGTCATAATTATTACGGAGAACCCGCATGGCCCAATGATCTTTTATATATTTTTCCAGTAGTCATTCTAGGTACTATTGCATGTAACGTGGGCTTAGCGGTTCTAGAACCATCAATGATTGGTGAACCCGCAGATCCATTTGCAACTCCTTTGGAAATATTGCCGGAATGGTATTTCTTTCCCGTATTTCAAATACTTCGTACAGTGCCAAATAAGTTATTGGGTGTTCTTTTAATGGTTTCCGTACCGGCGGGATTATTAACTGTACCATTTTTTGGAGAATGTCAATAAATTCCAAAATCCATTTCGTCGTCCAGTAGCGACAACCGTCTTTTTGATTGGTACCGCAGTAGCTCTTTGGTTGGGTATTGGAGCAACATTACCGATTGATAAATCCCTAACTTTAGGGCTTTTTTAAATTGATTCAATTGTGAAATAAATAAAATATCACGATGTGTGTATCTAGGGAATAGTTGCTTCAAAGTGAATTACCCCTAGATACACATATTTAATGAAATTTTTGATTTATTTTGAGTATACGGATTCTGTTAAAGATTCAAACTTCATTTTCGTCTTTTTTTTTTATAAAGTTTTTTTACAACAAAAATCCAATGGATTTCAAATTTATGCAAAATTCTTTTCCATTTCGAGAATGTCTAATATATGTTTTACGTCTTCTATGCGAAAATGTTTGATTTTCATAAGTTCGTCTGGACTATTATTCAAAAGGTCAAATAATGTATGTATATTGCACCTTTTGAGGCAATTATAGATCCTAGGAGGCAATTCTGATTGGTCAATAAAAATATATTTTAATGCTCTTTCTTTTTTCTTTTTTCTTAGTTTCGCCAATTTCTCATGAAAAGTAAAAAGGGGTAAAGTAACTTTTTGTTTATTATTTTTAAAATGGAAGTTTTCTTTTTCTTCTTCCGCATGTAAAAAAGGAATAAATAAATCAATCAAATTCCGAGAGGCTTCATGAAGTGCTTCTTTAGGAGTTAAACTTCCATTGGTCCATATTTCGAGAAAAAGTATCTCTTGTTTTTCATTCCCATTTACATAAGAATGAATACTATGATTAACATTTCGAACAGGCATGAATATAGCATCCATAGGATAACTTGCGTCTTGAAAATTATTTGGCGTTTGTATATGATATCCGCGATTCCTCTCGATCTTTAATTCAATACAAAAATTAATTGGTTCCGTTAGGTTAGCTATATGCTGTGTATTATCAACGATTTCCACCGAAGGTGGTAAGATGATGTCTTGAGCAGTTACGCATCCAGGACCCTTGACACAAATAGACGCATCACGAGTTCCATACAGATTACTTCTCAATACAATTTCTTTCAAATTCATTAAAATTTCATGTACTGATTCTTGAATACCGACTATGGTAGAGTATTCATGTGGGATTTTTTCAGATTTTGCACGTGTGATACATGTTCCCTCTATTTCTCCAAGCAAAGCTTTTCGCATCGCAATGCCTATAGTATCCCCTTGTCCCTTCATAAGTGGAGACAGAATAAAGCGTCCATAATAAAGACGCTTACTGTCTGCTCTTGATTCAACACACTTCCACTTTAGTGTCCGAGTCGATACTCTGATTTTCTCTCGAACCATAGTAATATTTTTTGATAAAATCATTGAATTATTTATTTCTCTTGAAATTTCTCTTCAATGTTTATTTTTACACACGTCGTTTTTTAGGGGGGCCTACAGCCATTATGTGGCATAGGGGTTACATCCCGTATGAAACTTAATAGTATACCGCTTCTCCGAATAGCTCTTAATGCTGCATCTCTTCCGAGACCGGGGCCCTTTATCATAACTTCGGCTCGTTGCATCCCTTGATCCACTACTGCCCGAATAGCATTTCCTGCTGCGGTTTGGGCGGCAAATGGTGTCCCTCTTCTTGTACCTTTGAATCCACACGTACCGGCGGAGGACCAAGAAATTACCCGACCCCGTACATCTGTAACAGTCACAATTGTATTGTTGAAACTTGCTTGAACATGAATAACGCCCTTTGGTATTCTACGCGTACTTTTACGTGAGCTAATACGTCCATTTCTACGTGAACCGATTCTTGGTATGGGTTTTGCCATATTTTATCATCTCATAAATCTAAGTCAGAGATATATGGATATATCCATTTCATGTCAAAACGGATCCTTTAATTTCTTTTTATGTATATATTGTGGGTGGCCTTTAGGGGTCCTTTTTTTTATAAAGATTATCCTTGTCTTTGTTTATGTCTCGGATTGGAACAAATTACCATAATTCGTCTCCGCCTACGGATCAGGCGACATTTTTCACAAATTTTCCGAATGGAGGCCCTTATTTTCATATTTTTTATTCCTTACCTTAATCTACTTATTGGAAGAAAATAAGTTTCTTGAAATTTTCTATTTCGAATTGGATCTCCCTACAAAAAAAAGAATATTGCACGTGAAAAGACTACTTCACCTAATCATTCGAATCTTTGTTTCGTAGTCTATAAATTATACGCCTTCTGGTCCTGGTTGAATCGTAACAACTTACTGAAATTTTGACTCTCTATTACCTAGTATATGGATAAAACTATGTTGAATCCTTCCTGAAACGTAACCTAGAATTGGATCCTCATTATCTAAACAAACCCAAAACATATCATTGGTAAGTGATTCAGTAATTAAACCTTCAGAAATCCTTTTTTGCTCTTTCATTCCAGACGAAACACCCTTCAAAGTATCAATTAATCAAGGGGGAGTCGTATTATAAACTATAAACCCACCTCTTTTCTTTTTTTTTTTTTTTTACAAATAGGGAAGTTCTGTGTATAATTCGAATATCATAAAGATTACCATATATAACACAAAATTTCGCCGCCGATTCCCTGTAGTCGAGCTTCTCGGTCTGTCATTATACCCCGAGAAGTAGACAGAATTACAATGCCCATTCCGCCTAAAATTCTAGGAATTTTTTGATAGTTAGAATATATTCGGAGACCAGGTCGACTGATCCGTTTTAAATTTAAAATCGTTTTATATGGTCCTTTCCTATTTCTTCTATGTCGTAGGGTTAAAACCCAAAAATCCTTGTTGCTTTCCCGATGTTTCCTTACGTTTTCAATAAAACCTTCTCGTAAAAGTATTTTAACAATGTTTTCGGTGATGTTAGTAGATGGTATTCGAACCATTCCTTTTCTATTCATGTCAGCATTGCGAATAGAGGTTATTATGTTAGCAATAGTGTCCTTACCCATGATAAACGAAAATTATTGGTTACTTAAATTTTTGATCTAATCAACATTCTTTTTTATTAAATAGTTATGAATTTTAAAAGGTATATACGTGATACACAATCTACTAATTAATTTCATTCAAATAGTATAACTATCTCACGGTCTGTCTCATTTTATAATACTTCAGGTGCTAATGAAAATTATTTTAGTGAAATTTAACTGTCTCAATTCTCGGGCAATCGCACCAAAAATTCGAGTTCCTTTTGGATTTCCTTCTTGATCAATAACAACCGCAGCATTGTCATCATATCGTATTATCATACCATTTTCTCGTTTGAGTTCTTTACAAGTACGTACAATTACAGCTCTGATCACTTCTGATCTTTCTAGAGGTGTATTTGGGACGGCTTTCTTGATTACAGCAACAATAACGTCACCAATATGAGCATATCGTCGATTACTAGCCCCTATGATTCGAATACACATCAATTCTCGGGCTCCGCTGTTATCTGCTACATTCAAAAGGGTTTGAGGTTGAATCATATTATTTTGGAATCTTTTCTTTCAATGCAAAGGGCGAAGTAAAAAAAAAAAAAAGAAATATTGTTTTTCAAAAAAAAAAAAAATAAATCTGCAATTGTTTTTTTTTCATCTTAAACAAAGATCGCTTTCCTTTGATTCTACATTTCTATCCCGAAGTAATGAATTGGGTTCGTATAGGCATTTTGGATGCCGCTATTGAAATAGCTTTTCTGGCTATATTTTCGGCTACTCCACTCATTTCATAAAGTATTCTACCTGGTTTAACAACAGCTACCCAATATTCGGGGGATCCTTTCCCTGAACCCATACGTGTTTCTGTGGGTCTTAGTGTAACGGGTTTGTCCGGAAATATACGTACCCATATTTTTCCACCGCGTCGTGCATTTCGTGTCATTGCCCTTCGTCCGGCTTCGATTTGTCTCGATGTGATCCAAGCGGGTTCAAGTGCCTGAATAGCGTATCTCCCGAAGCAAATACTATTGCCTCGATAAGATATTCCTTTCATTCTTCCTCTATGGTGTTTACGGAATCTGGTTCTTTTGGGGTTATAGTTGATGGTTATTTCTAAATTCCATCTCTACTACAGAACCGGACATGAGAGTTTCTTCTCATCCAGCTCCTCGCGAATGAAACGATTCAAAAAAATATACATGTATTTACTGATATTTTCTGAATAATAGATTCAATTATGGGATTTTTGATATTTCATTTAATCAATCTATTCGAAATTTGTATATCTTCTTTTCTTTTGATAGAAAACTAAACTGTTTATAGATTCTAGAATAATAGAATAAGTTTTTTTATTATAGTTTTCTAAAAAATTATAGATAATATAATCTCGTTTTGTTATTTTTTCTTTTATTATTAAGGTTATAACAAATCTTTATTTTGTTTTGCCTTTTTTTATCTATTATTATATTTGATCGACCCTAATTTAGAAATATAATAAAATGGAAACGTTCGCGGGCGAATATTTACTCTTTTTATATATGTTTTGGTTCTCGGGTTAGTTAGCCCATGAACCTACCTCTCATAATAAATGGATTGGTCTTGGGTTCCTTCCGCCATCCTACCCAATGAATTATTAGGATTCGTTTTCAATAGAATATTATGTATTCACGGGTTCCCTCGTTCCCATCGCCTCTCGATTAATGGTTAGGTCTTAATTATACAATGGAGCCCGTAATAAAATTTGTTTTTGAGTCAATCTTCTCAGTCTTTATTGTCTCGGGGCTCTTGGCTTTTTTGTTCTATGAACAGATTCATCTAATTATGAATTCATCAGTCTTAATGCTTTATTACACTACCTTTTATGAGATGACCCATAGACCTTACATATTACGTATTGGAATGATATATCATTCATATTCTTTTTCTCTCTTTCTTTCACCCTTCCATTTATCCGCATACTTTTATTGCTTGACAACTCATAATCGGATTTTTTTTATGCAAAAAAGATTTCAGTTGCTACAATGATATGACCAATATAACATATCTTGACTGGTTGGTTTTTTAGATCCAGATAATGCGAAGCGATGAGTTGGTTATTAGTTTTATAATTATTAGTTCAGATTATGTATGGGCTTATCCTTCTTTATTTTTTGGTTTTAATCCGAACATAAAAAAAACTGACGAGTCGCACACTAAGCATAGCAATTATCTCAAATGATTAATTTCATTTTTATTTAACCTTATAGAATTGCTCATTTTTTATTTAAACGAAAAAGACTGATTTGTCATTTCTTGGTCGATCATTGAATAAAACTTAAACACAAGTTGAGTAAGGGCTTATTATTGCTCGTCTACAAATATCGCAAATTTTGATGCCTAATACCCCATAGATAGTTCGAACTGGATAGCAACAATAATCAATTTTAGCTCGAATGGTTTGTAGAGGAACCCGTCCTTCTCTGATCCATTCGACACGTGCAATTTCTTTTCCGTCTATACGTCCGGCAATTTGTACTTGAATTCCCTTTGTAACCCGCCTGTTCAGTTAATTCAATAGCTTTTTTCATTGCTTTGCGAAATGAAACTCTATTCTTTAATTGTCCGGCTATAAATTCTGCGAGAATATTAGGGTGTCCATAAGGGTTTTCCTATTCTTGTAATAGCAATGTTAAGTTTTCGGTTCCCAGAATTTAATTCTTTTTGTACATTCATCTGTAATTCTTCGATTTTTCGAGACCCACCTTCTATTAATAACTTTGGGAATCCCATAAAGATTATCACTTGAATAAGATCAATTCTTTTTTGAATCTCGATACGTGCAATTCCTTCAACACCAGAAAATATTCTCATGTTTTTTTGTACATAATTCCGGATACAATCTCGTATTTTTTGATCTTCTTGTAAACCTTCAGAATATTTTTTGGGGTGTGCAAACCACAGAGAATGATGCCCTTGGGTTGCACCAAGTCTAAAACCGAGTGGATTTATTTTTTGTCCCATAATCCCCCATTAGTATACATCTCATAACACGTCATATCTGTGTACTTTTCTTTAGTTATCAACCCACCAGGTTTGTTTATGGTGTATTGGTATCTTTTAAATTCTTCTTTATTCACAGATGTATTTTTCAATACAATAGTTATAGAACAAGTGGGTCGTTTTATGGGATAACTTCGCCCTCTAGCTCGAGGTTTTAATTTTTTCACAGTAGTACCTTGATTGACCTCTGCTTTACTAATGACTAAATCTCTTTCGTTGAAACCCATATTGTGGCTAGCATTTGCTGCTGCCGAATAAACCAATTTTAAAATTGCATAACATGTTCGATAAGGCATGAGTTCGAGTATCATCATTGTTTCTTCGTAGGAACGTCCACGAATCTGATCAATTACTCTTCGCGCTTTGTGAGGGGGACATACATATATGTTGACCTAAAGCGTATACTTCAGATTGATTTTTTTTTCTCTTCTTTATCATAAGGTTTACCTCTTAGTAATGAACGATAGGTATCTATATTCACTATTCACTTTTTTTTTCATAATATTAATTATTAACGACGAGGTCTATTATCATTTTTCACATGCCCCCGGAAATTGCGAGTGGGTGCGAATTCTCCCAATTTATGACCTACCATACGATCCGTTATATAAACAGGCAAATGGTCCTTTCCATTATGAATAGCAATAGTATGCCCAATCATTGTGGGTATAATGGTAGATGCTCGGGACCAAGTTACTATTATTTCTTTTTCTCCCCTTTGTGTTAAGCGTATTTATTTTTTTA